>NC_132881.1:43641770-43679270 GCF_030463535.1 Salminus brasiliensis
TGGGACACAGCCCTGTTGAACTAAAGCTAATGCTTTAACTTTTTCTGTCTGACGCTTTATCTTAGCGGGGCTGTGTCCCAAACCACACATTTCTTTTCATATGCACATTATTATACACACTATTGTGCATACAGTGCTGTGAAAAGGTGTCTGACAGGAAAACTGACACCAACCTTTGTCCTCCTTTTAATTTCTGGGGAAAGGTGTTTTCCCACAGATGGACAACAGCATCTTAAGTGGAGCTGTCTGGATAACATTAACCCTATTAAATCATCATACCACCTGTAAAGCACGGTGGTGGTAGTGTTCTGGTTGGGGGAAGCTTTGCTCCATCAGGACCAGGATGTCATGCTACCCTTGAGGGAAAGTATGCTTTCTCCTCTGTATCTGAGGAATATTTAAGAGAATCTCAGGTCATCTGTCTGTAAGCTGTAGCTGAAGCCGAGTTGGGTCAAGCATCAAGACAATGATCCAACACACCAAAGCAAGTCTACCTCACAACTGTTAAAAAATAAGAAAGTGAAACTTTTAAAAGGGCCTAGTCAAAGTCCTAAACCAAACCTAAACCCTATTGAAATGCTGTGGTAGGACCTGAAAGTGAAGTTCATGTTGAAAGGCCCACAAATGTCCCTTAGCTAAGTTGTCCAAAACTCCTCAACAGCATTGTGAGGCACTAATCTTAACTACAGAAACCATTTGGTTGCAGATATTGCTGCTGGTTTGGGGATGCTTTGCCCTATCAGGACCAGGACACCATTCTACCCTTGAGGGAAAGTATGCTTTCTCCTTGTATCTGAGGATTATTCATTTATGTCTGCGAGCTGCAGCTGAAGCTCAGTTGGGTCAAGCAACAAGACAATGATCCAAAGCACATAAGCAAGTGTACCTCACAAAATTACTACCTTACTACCTAAATTGATACCTAAACCATCACCTGAAAGTAACAGAAGACCAGAAGGAATTCTAGTGAGGTCCATCAAATGTTCTTTTATTTATATAAATATTCTATGTTTTCCATCATCTTCAGAATATTAAGTCCTCACAGAGGGCTAAAAACAATAGCACACAAACACAAAAGTTACATTAAACACTCATTTCAGACTTCTGACTCCTTTACTCAGTACACACACACACACACACACACACACACACAGCTTTGTGTTTTAAGTTCATGAGTGTGGGCAGCCCACTAAGGTCCGGCCCTACAACTGTCCAAGGGGCAAACAGATTTGGCACAAGGCGCCTTACTAGAAATTTGCATATGGTATTATGCGTGTGTGTGTGTGTGTCTGTGTGTGTGTGTGTGTGTAAGCATATAAGTGTGTTCAAACTTACTCATACAAAATTCATCAGGAGTCTTTTCCTTTGGGCAGCAGCAGGAGTCACTGCAAAGAGCACCCTGCTTCACACACACACACACACACACACACAGCATCTGCTAAAAACACTCCACCACACACACAACTTGTAGTCAAGTTTCTTAAAGACCTTTCTCTGTTCTTCCACAATCTTGTTCCACAAGCTTTAAATGTCAAAGATTTGCCAGAAAATCTAATTCTTTAAAACTAAAATATGTATATTTCATTTCATTTAAAAAGGGACATTGAATAATACTTTCATAAAGGATTTTTATTTTGTATAATTTGATACATCTGGAATTTAGAGCTCACTGTTAAAACAACAAACATATAAAATTTCACCAGTAATTTCAAATATAAAAAATCTGGCTGTATTTTTCTGTTGCATGCAGTTTACAGATAATCATCGGGTAGCAGAAAACATGTATCTGATTTTATTGTATTATTGATGGTATTATTTTTTTATTTAATTAATGTATTATATAGTATTGCTATTATTTATACCTTACTAATGTTGCAGAGGCCTCAAAAACCCTGATTAAATATGTATCAAATATGACACACTTTGCTTTAATAGTTAAAAAAGGGTTCTCCACTTTTTTAAAGATAAGGGTTTGATGTACGCATGTAAACACTGTCCAAGTGTCTAAACATCCTCAGACCACTAAGGAAAGTAGATAGAAATACAGCCTGTTCTCTATCATTATTTTGGTGGTGTCATGAAAACTAATGCATCTACTCATATTTGCCTATTCAGCCTACAGCAGTTTAGTCCCACCCACACTGACGTTACAAGGAGTGTTACAAGCACTAAGTGAGGCACAGTATGAGGCAGCCAAAAAAATGGCTTACTTACATACATCACTCCTAAAGACACAGTATCAAAAACAGCCCATTTAAGGGAGTTTAGGAAAATGATCACTTATTTTTTCACAAACAGGCTTTAAACCACAGCGATCAAACTGGACTTTCCATCTGTATTCAAGTCACAAAGGCCTCGCTAATCAGCTGACGAGATGAATTTCGGGTTGTTACTTCACACTTCTCCTAAAGCATCAGGACCTGAATTACACGGAGCCTGTAAAACTGCTCTTAGTCTACAGACTATAAACCCACAAGCTAAAAAAGAGGTGCGAGAGCCAACAAGACGGCCCAACATTTATTTTTTCCGCCAATCAATTGATATCTAGCATTGTAATTAGTAGCCACCCAGCCCGACCTGCTGGAAGATTGCCCGCTGAGGTCCCCTCTACCTGCGTGAGACCAGCTGCCACCTACCAGTCCGACCAGCAGGCCCCCCACCCATACCAGACCAGCGGGACACCCACCTACCACTGCTACCTGTTTAATGACCATGTTAAAACCTAAATGGACTCGTAAATATCTGCCACTATTAATATCACCACTATTAACTATCTGCTGTATCTGGTTTGGTCATTTTTATCAATAATTAATAAATAGTTCTGATCAGAGGAGGATGGGTCGGGTCCCCCTTGTGAGTCTTGGTTCCTCCCAAGGTTTCTTCCTCCAGCTCTGAGGGAGGTTTTCCTTGCCACTGTCGCCATTGGGGCTCACTGGGGGTCTTTGATCCTACATGTCTTACGTTATTTCTTCTTTGTCTCGGTCTTTTATTAATTAGTAATTATGTAAAGCTGCTTTGTGACGACAACAGTTGTAAAAAGCTATACAAATAAACCTAACTTGACTTGACTAATTAGACACTTGGTATCAAAAGGCAAATTCACACTGGTTTAGTTGAGTGGTTTTTCCATAATTCATCAAACATTACATATAAATACATCCAGATCCAGCTGGCTGGTCATGAATGTTAAGAAAAGTGTAGCAAGAAACCAGAAAGTCACAGGTTTAAATCCCAGCACTAGATAGTCTGATTGCACCCCTGGGCACCCCTGGTGATACCATGCCGCTTCCATACTGTTCAACTAAACTAGTTGGCGAGACCCTGCATAACTGCAATTACAACCAGGCCTTGCATCTCTTTCAGTCACACCAACAGCCAACAGCCAGTCAGTTCTGCTCTCATGTTCTAAGCTGCAACCAGGAGCAATAACCAGCACAGGCTGGCTAATATCAGTGCCACTGATCCAGGTCCTCAGGGCCTCAGCACTTTGCCTTAGGCCAGTCTGGGGCTGAAAAGAAAAGCTGGCTTGACATGACTGTACCAGCAGGTCCAGCAGGAAAGTCAAGAGGAGTTACGTGTGCTGTCTTCAACCCATCACAGTACAGCTGAAGTACAATCACCATCTGTGTAGTTGTGTGTGCGTGTATGTGATGGCAAATACCAGTGCTGGAAGGTACACTGCACTTTTGTTATTAGTGATGAAGAACCTCTAAAAGTATCAATGAACTTATAGTTTTAACAGTGCAGTGCTAAGTTGACACCAAATGTCTGAAAATGGGACAGTACTTGTTTTCTAGGGTACCGAAGGTAACGAAACTACCACAGCCATCACAGATACGCAAGGCTGGGATTTCTACAAAACTAATGAGGACATAATGAGCCTACAGGTGTAAAAGAAGAACATTATAACATGTGCATCAGTAAGTGCAGTATTATTAAATAATGCAATATTTGCACATATATATACATATATGTGTATATACACATACACATACACATACACACACATACAGCGTGTGCAGAATTATTAGGCAAGTTGTATTTGAGAGGATTCGTTTTATTATTAAACAACAATGATGTTCTCAATCAACCCAAAAGACTCATAAATATCAAAGCTTAATATTTTTGGAAGTTGGAGTGGGTATTTTTAGATTTGGCTATCTTAGGAGGATATCTGTTTGTGCAGGTAACTATTACTGTGCAGAATTATTAGGCAACTTAATAAAAAGCAAATATATACCCATCTCACTTTCACTTTTCACCAGGTAAACCAATATAACAACATTTAGAAATAAACATTTCTGACATTCAAAAACTAATCAGTGACCAATACAGCCACCTTTCTTTATGATGACACTCAAAAGTCTTCCATCCAGAGATTCAGTTGCTTATTCTGTCAACATTGCGTGCAGCAGACACCACAGCCTCTCAGACACTGTTCAGAGAGGTGTACTGTTTTCCCTCCCTGTAGATCTCACATTTTATGAGGGACCACAGGTTCTCTATGGGGTTCAGATCAGGTAAACAAGGGGGCCAGGTCATCATTTTCTCTTCTTTTAGACCCTTACTGGCCAGCCACGCTGTGGAGTATTTGGATGCATGTGATGGAGCATTGTCCTGCATGAAAATCATGTTTTTCTTGAACGATACCGACTTCTTTCTGTACCACTGCTTGAAGAAGGTGTCTTCCAGAAACTGGCAGTAGGTCTGGGAGTTGAGCTTCACTCCATCCTCAACCCGAAAAGGTCCCACAAGTTCATCTTTGATGATACCAGCCCATACCAGTACCCCACCTCCACCTTGCTGGCGTCTGAGTCGGAGTGGAGCTCTCTGCCCTTTACTGATCCAGCCTCGGGCCCATCGATCTGCCCATCAGGAGTCACTCGCATTTCATCAGTCCATAAAACCTTAAATCAGTCTTAAGATATTTCTTGGCCCAGTCTTGACGTTTTATCTTATGTTTCTTGTTCAAAGGTGGTCGTTTTTCAGCCTTCCTTACCTTGGCCATGTCCCTGAGTATCGCACACCTTGTGCTTTTTGATACTCCAGTAACGTTGCAGCTCTGAAATATGGCAAAACTGGTGGCAAATGGCATCTTGGCAGCTTCACGCTTGATTTTCTTCAATTCATGGGCAGTTATTTTGCCCCTTTTTTTTCCCAACACGTTTCTTGAACCCTGTTGGCTATTTGCCATGAAACGCTTGATTGTTCAGTGATCACGCTTCAAAAGTTTGGCAATTTTAAGACTGCTGCATCCCTCTGCAAGACATCTCACAATTTTTGACTTTTCAGAGTCCGTCAAATCTCTCTTCTGACCCATTTTGCCAAAGGAAAGGAAGTTGCCTAATAATTAAGCACACCTTATATAGGGTGTTGATGTCATTAGACCACACCCCTTCTCATTACAGAGATGCACATCACCTGATTTACATAATATATATATATATATATATATATATATATATATATATATATATATATATATATATCCATGAATCAACCCTAAAACCTTTTTAGGATTAGGTTTAGGGTTAGATTTAAGGTTTAAAATAAGGTTAAGGTTGAGATTATGGTTGAGGTAATGGTTAGGGTTAGAGATAAGGCTTAGATTTAAGGTTTAGGCTAAGGTTAAAGTAAGTGTTAGCTTTAGGGTTAGATTTAAGGTTTAGGCTAAGGTTAGAGTAAGGTTTTAAGGGTTAGGCTTTAGGGTTAATTCAATGTTAAGGGTAAGGTTAGGTATATGTTTAGGATTAGATTTGAAGTATAATTTGTGGAAGAAGTGCTTCTTCTATGGCATCAGTCAAATACCTGTTTGAGCTACCTTTATTTTGAAGAGTGTAAACTGTTGTTTAAGGGTATATAGCCCTGACATGTTCATAAAATGATTAGATAAAAGCAGAGAGAAAAATAAAAGAGTTTATAATAACAATAACAAAAATATGAATATAACAATAAAACTAAAATATTTATATATTAATACTATATATTTAATCATTTAAAATATGTATATGTTAATACATATAAGACTATAGTCGTATAGAGGAGATAAACTTTGAGCTGTATTTTTTTTTTTTAATTACTAAGATGAAGTGGTAGGCTGTTCCAGATCGAAGGTCCTGGATGAGAGAGGGTAAACTGTCCAAGCAATGTCCTATAGAAAGCTGAATGAGCACTTGATGGTGCACTTAAACTGTATTAGAAGCCGTTTTCAAAGCAGTCAGGCAGAAGGTTGTGTATAAAAGAAAAAAATAAACGGACATATTTGAAGGAGATTGATTTTATAGACATAGAGTATCTGAAGCTTCAGGAACAATGGGCGAGAGCTTGAATAACAACTTGATGCAGAAACCTTCCCAACCTGCCTTTCTGAAGCGTATGTAAGCAAGTGATGTTGCTTTTGAATGTACTGGCCCAGATAATATAGCAGTAGGAGAGATGTAGATAAATCGTTGTGTAATACAGGTTGGTTAGTGCTGCATGAAATATTGTGCCACTTAAAAGGACTTTAACATCATTACACTAATTGTGATGACAGCTGCAGATGTCCTTATAATGCACATTTGCGATTTGACTGCATAGTATGTTACTGTTGGTTGGATTTTTTAGCTAAAACACAGCCCTAGTATTGAGTTTGGGCATATTTGACAATATGCAGACCCATCACAGCTGATTTACTCGCATTACTCATCTAAGAAAGCCATTTACAATGACCGTCTCTTGGCTAAGTATAGGCTAGGTCCAGCACACACTGACAACTGCGCCCGACGTACACTATATGGCCAAAAGCATCAGGACACCCGCTTAGTCATTGTTTCTTCTGAAATCAAGGCCATTAAAATGTGTATCCTGCTTATGTTGGAGTAACTGTCTCTACTGTCCAGGGAAGAAGGCTTTCTACTAGATTTTGGAGGAACATTGCTGTGAGGATTGAATTGCATTCAGCGAAAAGAGCATAAGTGTGGTCAGGATGTTGGATAATTACCACCCCAGCTCATCCCCAACTCTTCCCAAAAGTACTGGATGGAGCACCACCAACCATCATTCCAGAAAACACAATTGCACAGCTCAATGCTGGGGGGCTTTATACCGCCCTAGCCCACACCAGGCATTAGGCAGCATGGTGCCAATAGGTTAATGTTAATCTGCTCCAGACAGTCCTATTCTATTGGCAGTACTTCTCTACAGGGACTAGAGCTGGGTCAAGCTGTGTGTGCGCATTTGCACATCTGGGTCAGCGATGGGCGCAACTTAGAGTAGTTGAATGCATTCATTAGAAGGGGTGTCCACAAACATTTGGACATATAGTGTTCGTCACAGAAAGCTCTGAAGCTCAGACTGGACTTTGCCAGAATTAGTGCTTGTGAGTTTGCAGCAGAATCTTTAGACTTGCATTTGGAGTCTGTTGTTGGATGAAGGGCCTGTGGGGTCAAGGCGAACTCTGCTGTGGGGTTGCAGCAGTCACCGCAAATGGGAACATTTTCTTAATCGTATACTAAAAGGTCACGTCGCCCATGGTTAGTAGATACGGTCACATTTCCTTATGCCAGGTGCCACTCAAACGGCCCTCGTGGGTACGTCTTTGAAATCAATGAAGTCTTTTCTTTTACAGCTTCTTTTCATTTTTAACCCAAGTAACATTTATAAAAGTCACATTCTCTATTCTCTATTGTCCATGGCGGTCACTACAACCGGACCACTGTACAGACAGGGTGTCATGTACCCAGTTGTTACATTAACATTACATTAGCTTTTACCAATTAGCCAATTCACCAGCTGAGTTCAGTCAAGTCATGGACTGAGAGGTTAGCTCCAGCTAGGTCTGTCACAATTACTACATCAACTTAATTTTGCTCATTATGTTTACTTGCATCTATTTTAGCAGAGATGCTCATTTTTAGCCAGTCGTGCTGTTCTGTTCTCTCGTCTGCTTTCTGTCAGAGACCAGGACGAATCTGTGAGCAGACAGCGAAATCTATCCTGACGGAACAGACTGCAGTGCTCAAACTGAGTGAAATGTGCATTAGTATTGGCGCTGCTGCTAGCCGATTGGCACGACCTACTCAATTTGAACACCATGAGGGCAAATCTTCATGTAAGTTGCCTTTCAGCTTTTAACCAATTTGGACTGTGCATGTGTGTCACTTCACAATGGCAGCCATACCAGCACGATATTTGGTATGTGGACTTTTATGCTTAAAACGATAGTGAAATTGACAAAACGCTTTAATATTAAAGACCAGTGTGTATGATATGTATGCATTGATGTGTGTTATAGTTTGTGTATACTTTGTATACTTTAAAGAAAATTCACTTAGTGCCATAAAAACAACCAAAATGCAATTCCATATATTCCCAGCTGTTTAGTACTAGATCAAGTCAAACAGAAATCTAGAAATATGGCTGATTATAGAATGATCAAACTCCTACAACTACATTAAAATGTGCAATTACCACACTTATCTATAGAAATGCACTGACTGTCACCAGGTCATTCAATGGCAGGAACTGCAAAAAACTTATCCTTTATATAGTTTCCAATGCAGTAACAGGAAATTACCAAACAAGCACTTTAGTGTTGGAAGATATATTAAAACACACCCAGTGTTATAAACACACCCAGTGTTGGACAGAATATAAAATAAATCAATGCACTAATGGTTGAACACATTGTCCACTGAATACACTTGAATTAAACATACATAAATACACACAATACATTTAAAATGCATATTGAAAGGACACATGAATACAAACCCTGTGGGTAGCACTGTAAAATATAACTCACATGTATGCATGCATGAAAGTTTTGCACATGTACCATAAATTGTGCAGGGCATGCAAATCGGGCAGCAACAGGCACATCCATAAACATATAACGGACTACATGGACAGGTACAGCTCGGCATGCATATGAATCAGATTAACTGCCAAAGTTTAACCATGAGCTGTAGTCTTTCATACCATATATAGATGCTTCAGGCAGGCTGCATGTGCAAGGGGACTTTATTGGGGCTACATCAATACCCGTTGTCGGGTCAGGCAGAGGTCAGGAAACAGGCAAGCAGGCAAATCCATAATCCAAGTAGAAGAACAAGGCAGAAGGTCAAAACCAAGACAAACAACAAAGAAAAAACAAAGAAACAACAAAGAAACACCAAGGATTGACAGCATCACAGTGACTTCAGAAGCAATGCTCCAAACTGAGGTGCTTAAGAGGAGTCCTAATCAGTCCCATCATGAACAGCACCTGTTTTTTTATTCCAATATCTGAATATTTTTTATTACCAAAACTTAATTTCTCTTAAAAAGGGTGTAACTGCATTATCATGCTATTGTATTATCACTACAGCTGTGGCATAAAATGCACTTAAAATGATACTATTATCATTTACCCCAATTATTTCAGGGACAATATATCGTCCAAAATAACAATAATAATAGTTATCGTGACAGGCCTAGCTCCAGCCCCCCCTTAACCTGAAGCCTCCAAATACATGACCTCAAAGCAACAAGGGCAATGCAGTCACTCCATTAGTCACAGTACAGATAATTATAAACAAGGTATGACAGTCAAAAGAAGAAAACGACAAACATGAATTAAGGACGGTGTGAGAAGGTGTTAGGTTCCATGCTGGTGACAGACGAAGACAGAGCAGAGGACTCGTGGGTGAGGAGCTTTGCGCCGCCAGGCCTCCACAGGCCTCGCGCGCCACGTTCACGGCTTATCACCTTCCTTTCAAGTGAAGAGGCATGGGCTCAAAGAGAAGCGCTGATTCGCTTTTAACTTTGACAAGGCCTATTACACAGATGGATGGCTCTGTTTCAGCAGGCCTCCTTCACTGAGCTGCTCGAGTTTATAGGGAAAAAAAGAGCTAGCACAAGGGAATCTCCAAAGCACTCGTGTCAGTCGACTCAAATCTCATTAAATGCCCATGTAAATCCATTCATGCCTGATTGTCAGTCTTTTAGCATCACATGCTAGGAAAGATCTAGCTCTTTTCCAGTGCCAAATTTTGTAGCCTGACCTCCGTATATCATTACTGAACAGCCTTGTCTTTTGGATCCCTTACAATGTGCATGCTTATGTAAATTAAAAATTAAAGACATAGGACAACCACTTTTGGTTTCATAAAGAACCATGTTTGTAATAGAGACTTTTACAATGTTCTTCTGACTCATACATCTCTATTACAAATGCAGTTCTTTATGGAACCTGAAGTGCCTCTCTTAAGGCATTTCTGAAAGAACCATTTAAAGCACCTCTATTTTTAATACTGTAGACCAAAAGGTCCAGTTTTCTGGACAGAGATTAAACCTAGTCCTGCATTCTCAATGGAGATTCTCCATGTTGTCCAGGACTATTTTTTTCATAACTGAGAATCAGAAATAAGGCTGCCCTAGCCTTTAAAGCTATAATCAGCTCTAGTCAGATTTTGAGTCACACTTCAGCTTCTCTGGCCGACATCTCTTCTTACCAGGTTTCGGAACATCCCTGCTACTACAGGTTTACACCACAACTCCAAGGATATTCTACATGCAGATGCAGAAAGCCTTGCTGTAATTATGGTTGACCAGTTATTGTTCTCAGCTTAAGTTGCCAGTCTGACTTTAAGGTCATGCAGGTTTATATCAAGATATATGCAATATCTAGAAGATGCAATCCAGTGACTGTAAAAAACATGGACAGTGTAGCGTCTCTCAAAAGTGAAGCAACCACAGGTCTAGCGCCTCTGCTGGCTGGTTGCAGTATAATGTAAGACACAACTCATCTCCATATGTTTCAATGACAAATCCGCCCATTTTTCATCTCATTATCCTCCTCTAAACTGTTTTACCATCTCCAGTGTCTCCAAATCCCAACAGTTAGTTTTCCTGCGCTAATATTGGCACATTCTTACATTTTTAATTTTCCCCCAGAATTCCATTTTGCTATAACATACGAAGGCTGGACAAACTGTGAATCCAGGGCGAAAATCTCTGAAAGCTCAATGAAGGCGGTCTGAGACACACTTGGTCTGGGAGAAAGGGATGTGTCTATGTACAAAGTAGGAAAGTCTGGCTCTGCCTCTGGTCTTCACTGCACAGACTCTGGTTGCAAATTTGACATCATGGTGGACAGTTGTGGCTTCATTTCTATAGAACTGAAAGCAAAACAGAACCACGGTGCCCATGTTTTCTATAGTCGATAATTCACCCCTTTCTATTTAGGGAGGTCATCCAGACACATGCTCAGTCTCTTGTCATCTTAAAACTCTAAAACTACATCATCTGGCAGGTCCTTTTTCATCCAGAATGCAGCAGCATAACTTATCTTCTGTCTTCCTAAGTTCAGCCACTGCTGCAGACCCTTCACTGCCGCCCACATCAATTTAAAAAATGGAACAGCTTCTCTCCACCTGATGGCAGTGGTCAAAGCCTGGTCCATACCCAAAGCCCTTCGAACTTCAAGTACGGCTCTGCTTGACCCATCATTCCTCAAGAGGCTTAGAAGACAAGCAGTAAGACTTTTCTCTGTCCTGGCACTGCGGTGGTGGCATGAACTTCCCACGGGGTGTCCAAAGAGTCTGTCTTCAGGTGTTCACAGAAGACCAACCTTCTCAATAAATCTTACTTACTTTTGCATAACTCTCTATCAAGAGATCAGCACTGCTCTTTTTTACCGTACCATGGTGTTGAGGTTGTAACTACAGAGTCGATGATTTTTGCCACAGTTTATGTTTAAATTCTTATTTTTTATGTTTTTTCTAAGATTTTCTGCAGAATCTCTTTCAAGCTTACTTTATGTGTTGAAATATCAGGATGAATGCCTCTCAGGGACTTTCTGCAGGTAGGATTGTTGAACATTACATTAACATGTGTGAACATGTAGTATGGTCTGATTAGGTGATCCAGGAATGCAGACTTTCTGAAGATGCTGATAGCCTAGAGGTTATGGGTCAGAAGCTTCAGGGTCAGGCAGACACATCCTGCTGCTACTGCCTAGATCGTAAAAGTCATGAAGATAGACCATCAATTCAAAGGATTGCAGAGGTTGCCCCTCCCTAAAGCTCTATGCCAACTATTAATCTGTGTACTGAAACACAATAACTCAGAGAACTTGGGGTTGAGCTGCCTGCAGAACAGACTGTGAACTAAGAGCTGCTGCAAAGACGAAACTTCTTTAAACAACTTCATTTCTGCACCCCTAATCCTCCAGTTCACTTTGTTCTTCTCTGCACAAAATACAAGCATACAACAGTAGCTGAGGGGTATTTTAGACTCTAATCTATTGGTACTCAATATAGAATATATTCATTATGTAGACAACTAAGCATGTTAGAAAGTCACTCTGCTAAATGCTGTAAATGGAAATCTAAAAACTACACAGTGTTAAGCAACCTCTCAACCAGGTAACCTTTTAAATTAATGCTTGCCATTGTCACTTTGCTGCCAAATGCAAAATAATGCAAAATAATGCAATTGGTTACTAAAAGAGTTTATGCTGCATTTGCTGGAGTAACAGTCTCTACTGTCCAGAAAATAGATTTTGGATTTTGGAGCACTGCTGTGAGGATTTGACTGCATTCAGCCGCAAGAGCGTTATGGGTGCAACTTAAAGTAGCTCAATGCATTCATTAGAAGGGGTGTCCAGAAACTTTTGGGCACATAGTATGTACTTTTGTCCCAAATCATTAACTTTCTGTCTCTGCAGAAACATGGTGAATGCTCTCTTTTTTAGGGGAAGCTTCAAAAGAGTTTGTTAAACTGATACTCAGTTAGTGAATCATTGACAGGTTGTGCACAATACAAATACATGACATCAACAATGTCAATAGGCTTTCTCATATTCAATTAAATTCAGCTAAATGCATTAATACAACATTTTTCACAATGGATATTGTCATAAAGCAGCTTTACTGAGATCTGGGCCGGGGCCTCTTTTAGGGAAGCCTGGAAAAGCTCCCTCAGATCAAGAAGAAGAAACTCCTGATTGAAACCAAGACTAAAAAGGGACACCATTCATCCTTTGGTCCACACTGGATATCACATCAGATAGCAAAGCAGTAGCAGAAACAAGACCGCAGTAAAACTAGTAACCATGATTTTTAATGCAGTTGCCAGGTGTGAACACCAGGCAGCACCAACCTACACCAGCCATGCACTGCACTCCTCCATCCTCCCAGCTCTAATCTCATTAGTATCTTTCAAAACACCATAAATAATTATCATTTTTCTACATCCAAAGGTTTTTCAAAATATTATGAGTATATTATTGAATATTGAATCATCAAATCATATGCTCAGTGAATCACTGCACTCCAAAACACGAGTCTGAAAAGTCTGAAAAAGGAGCAAAAGCGTTTGTTCACTCCGCATCCAGGAAAAGCGAGAGTGCAGGTGCTGCACGTATACCACTGTTGAGGCGCCTGTGCCATGCATTGCAAGGTAAGAATAACAGCAAAATAATAGCTTAACCACTAATCATAAGCAATTATCTGTTAAACTCATTTGGTGCATTTTAAGCAGAGTCAAATTAATTCACTTCACTAATTGCATCTGCTGAATTAATGACCCTTAAGCCCAAGGCTGGAATTCAAACACTCCTAGAGATCTACTGTACCTGCTTAGCAAGCTTCAGTTTTAGCAAATAATTTATGTTCACGAAATAATTAAAATCTTGAGAATTGCAATATTTCATTGTTTAAGCAACGTGGCATGTATATAGAAACGGAAGAAAACAAAATATAATTAGATAAAAACATTTAAAAAATAGCAAGCTTAGCCAAACTCAAGAGCAAGATTAAAACTTTTTAAAGTTTAAAACTGCAGAGTGAGAAAACCAACAACACTTTCTAACTTAGTAGGTCTAAAAGTAATGCTAAGCTAGGCTAGGCTATGTGGCTTATTATGGTACCGTAAACCAGACAATAATAGCAGAGCTTATCTTTCATTTTCCCTTTCAAATCAGCATGATAACAGGGTTGTAAACTGGCTTGTCTGTGCACTTTCCAGCAGTAACTGATGCTAATTGATGAAGAAACACCAGGCTAACAGGGGTATACACTGTGGTATAGGGTATGTTCCTTCACTGGGTTTTATTATTTTTTATTATTATTATTATGATTTTTTGAAGGCTTCACTTGCTTGAAACCTGGAAAAACAGAAAAAAACAACCGTTCTCGTTATTATGGTTACTTAATATAAAATAAATAAATAAATAAATAAATAAACACCAAATATTTAATAGTGCAAAATTAATTGATTCATTTTTGTGACCATAATAACAAAAACAGTTGATTAATTTATTTATTTATTTATTTATTTATTATTTAATCCATATCATTTTCTATTAATTTTTAATTTGGTGGTCGGTGTGGCACAACAGATAACACCACTAACTGCCAGTGAGCTACCACACCATGTGGGAGACTGGGGTTCGATTCCCGGTCTGGGTGACTAGGTGCTGCGCTATACCAATAAGAGTCCTTGGGCAAGACTCCTAACACTACACTGACCCACCTCTGTAATACAAGTAACCCAAGTAACAAGTCGCTCTGGATAAGAGCGTCTGCTAAATGCCGTAAATGTAATGAAATGTAATTTTTAATTTACCTTTGGTAAATGTATCATTTTGGATTTGTTTTTTTTTTTACAGTGATAATAGTTTGAGGTATATCCTAATCACAACAAGTTCACCATTACTGCCAATATATATTTTTTTTATATTCATCACTACTTGACCACTGCCAACCTGTATGTTTACAAACATTTGGATATACTCTTACACCTGACCCTGCTTCAGGGGCTCTATCTCTGTGTATACTGTCAGTCTCGTCTCTGTAAGATGCACACTGCCTGCTTCACAGGGAAATACAGAAGCGATGGACTGTGCCACTCCCGTTCGTCCTCTTCTGACGCTAATGCAAGACACTGCAACACTGTAATGGGCTACATTAGCGAGACGTCATCTTGCGCAGCGAAGCAGCTAGCTCGGGACAGCTGAAGACAGTCGCTCAGTCTTGCAGCATTATCTAAAGGCGCGGGCTTTAATTTAATGCTCTCACTTAAAGAGCCGCTCCACTCGGCCCGGCCTGCTGATTGCCATGAGGTGACGAAAAAAAAAAAGACAATAAATGGAGAAAAGCTATATAGTGGAAAATTACTCCGGGGACAGGACCGCCTGTTCCAGGACGTTATTAAAAACTCACACCCAATATTTTCAACCTCCGATGTTTTCATTTCGTAAACGCTCTGGTGGGCCTTTTAAAGGCTGAAACGTAAATGAGTCCCTGGAGTTCTCTGGCTCAGCCTCGCAGCACTATCTGAGTCCAAACAAGTTTTCCAGCGCTGTTCGGCATCAGCGTAGTCAATTCTATCAGCTCCTCTGGGGCCTGCGCTTTCAGGCTGCAGCTTTGGCTGCGTTCTTCACCGCTCTTTGTTTTGCCTTTTAACTGTTAAAGGCCTGGCGTCGCACCTCCCAGGCGTTCTGTTTAAAATAAGGCCCAACTGAGTGTGACTCCTTCAAGTTTCTTGGCCAGTCTCAGTCATTGTGCTGGACGCTGGTGAAGGGAGGCAGAAGAGCACTGGGATGTTGCTGAAGCTTGGAGAAAAACAGGGAAGGCTGAATCAATACTGACTTCTTTTTGCTTCTTTTTAAGCGTGGTACACCATGCAGGTCCCACTGGATGTCTGCCGTCCTCCTCAGCCTTAAAGTACTCCTTTCATATCCTGTATGCAGCCACAAAAAAGGGGGAGGATGGAAAGATAAACCAGAGACATAGAAAGCTAGAATATGCATGATTTATGGTCTAATATTCAGTGGCGCCCAACTGGAATGGCCTAATGTGATGCTGGAAGGGCAAGTTGGACAAGGGTCGCTTGGGCCATGTCCTGAGGTACCCAACATTGCAGATGTCCTTAGTTTAACAGAACAACCCCAGTTAAAAGTTAACCCTTTTTAAAGTTAAAAAAGTTTTTTTTCCTTGTGTAACACCCATCTAAAAGGAGTCAGGAGCTACACACACCCCTGAACATAGGTGAGACAGAGGTGGAGAACCTTCAAATTCCTCAGCATTCACATCAGTGACAATCTCACCTGGTCACACAACATGAACCACATCGTCCGGACGTCCCAGCAGCGCTTGTATTTTCTAAGAAGGCTGAGGAAATTTGGCATGTCAGCTTTCTTAACAGCTCCATTAACGTCAGGTGCGGAAACTGTATCTTTCAGGACAGGAAGGCTTTCCAGCCTTAATCTGAACCCACTACATATATACATCTTCCTGGCTAGAGTTTCAGTGGGTTTGAAGCCCACCCAGAATCACTGTGTGCATGGCAAAGAATTAAAGTCAACAACAACTCAAGGGGTCCGAACATCTACCTGGCAGTGGTGTCCCATGACTGGAGCTAGGCCTTCAGTTTGGGCCATCAACGTTACCACTTGGCGAAAAAAGAGAAAATAACACACCGCGCCTCTTTGGGACTTAAGACATGTGGTGCGAGACATGCTCACTTTGGACGACTTTTAAAATGGAGGGGATTTAACTTTTCTTAGCTCCTGCTACAGCATTTGTGATAGCCATCGGTCAGCTGTACATGTACTTTAAACTGTAGCCTCTGCGGTTCAAAGATGGCTGGCAGAGTAGGCAGTGGCCAATTTAATGAGGGCTGAAGTCACTGTCCCACTTGTCCCGCTGTCATTTATCAAACCCCTGGGAACAGCACAGCAGCAGAAAGTTCTAAGGGAACGGGATGCTTTCCTGCTTTCCATCACTTCTTGAAAAGTACCATCACAATTTTTTTGCATTTCTGCTTTATTGCTTAAACCAAAATTTCCACCTCATCCATGCATGAGTTTACATTTTTGCTATATTTTATTTTTGTTAGCTTTTTTTTTACCCAGGGTTTTCCAAAATTTACATCAGCAATGAATGGGAAACCTTGCCATCACATATCCAGGACTTCCAAAAGGAATAGTGTGACTATAAGGCCTAACCAATGGGATAGCTTGTTTAGCTGTATCTACCGCAGGTCAGAAAACTTGGTCTGGACTATTTTAAACTAGATTTTTCAAAAGGACAAAAAGCTAAATCTTAACAATGACTAAAGAGTACTACCCTTAAAAAAGGTGCTTTAAATTAGCGACCCTATAGAAGAACCACCTTTGGTTCCATAAAGAACCATGTTTGCAATAGAGATTTGAGTATCCAGGTATAGTTTAATGGATCAGGTATGGGCTTTTTTAATCCAGTTACAAGTCTTTGTTTTAACCACAATGTTCAGAGCAACATCTGGTGTCCTCAGGGCGCCATTACTGGACATTACTGCCAGGCCGGCAGCAGCAGTGCGGACGTAACTAAAAGAAGGTAACTAAAAGAGTTGAGGCTCTGCAGTGTGGAGCTATTTTACAGTGAAACCTGAAAACAGACCATAATATCTGACCCTTTATAAAACCCTCACTGAAACGCTCTGTTTTACCAGCGGGAGAACCGCAGAACCGCTCACTCGCCTTTCTCTGTTTATAAACCAGCACTGAAGAACCCATTCAGAATGAAGTGGAGGCTAACACTAATGCTAACACACACACATACACACTGTAGAAACCCAAATCACACACAGCACATTCACCCACTATAAACCAGTAATTACACACCAGTAGACCAACAACCACAGATACCAGTCCAGAGGGTGTACCACTACACACACACACACACACACACACAGGAAGTGATTAGACTGCAGTGTTTAAAGGAGCTGGGAGCTGATTGGTCAGGTCATTGGACTAAACTAAATCAACCAGTCCAGAAAGTCTGATTATAGAAACTGATCCTGTAAACAGTTCACAGAACCGAAAGTGGTTCTTCTATGGCCCTTATGGCCCTATCCCTTATAGTCATTTGAGGCACCTTCATTTTAAGAGTGTACTACATTAGTACTTGCAGAATTTAAGCACAAGCCTGCTTACTCTATTAAATGTAGTAAAGTCCCTGACGGCTCCCCACTGCTATCTGGTATTATTATAGCATCATAAAACCAACGCAAAAATCAAACTCCTCACAACAAACTCAGAAAAAGCTCAGCTTGAACACTCTGTGGAAGAGCCGAATCACAGAAGTGCTTCTGCTAATAACTATTCTGACAGTTCCTTCTGGAGCTCAGAGAGTTGCAGCTCGATTACTCAAACACTGGCAGAGATACTGCGTAGGGCTCAGACGCCTTCCCCTGTGGCTTATCAATTCTCCAGGCTTGCATGATATCAAACATCTTTGTGATTAGGATGCGTCACGGTAATGCGTGGGCAAGAGCTTGAGAGAAAAATCATCCTTATCAGTGTTTGATAAGAAATTGTAATGTTGCTCAAAGACTAGATCTAACTACATGTTTGAAAAACACAAGGCTTGAGTTCACCTTCTCCTGCGTGCACACGCCTGCCTCGCGCAGCTGCAAGTGAGACCCGGGGAACATTAGAAGAACTGAGAGAATACACTGAAGCAAGGCGATGCAGTGTGGGGGTGGGGGGGTGTGCACGCACGCAGCATGACCAAGAACGCAAGGATGAAGCCTGTTGTGGAAAGCGGTGAACATCAAACTAGGGGTTTGTTACAGTACACAAAGGTCACGGTCACGGCCCGCACTGCGGTTTGGGCCTCACGGTTCGGTATGAGTGCGGCCCAACGGGGGAAAAAACAAAAAAGTACGAGACCAACCCAGATTTCTTTCATTTACTTTATACAATCAGTTGTACAAGTTACAGTTTGTTCCAACTAGTGCTGTTTAGCGCCCCCCTGAGGTAGTTAATACAGCCTGTAGTGTGTTAATTAAGCAGTAATTTACTACAAGCTATATTAACTACCTCAAAGGGGTGCTATACAGCACTAGTTAAGTAAGTAGTTAATTAATTAGTAATTAACTCCCAAAAAACAACCCAACACATCGTCTTCATGTTTTTTATGAGCTGAAATAACATGTTAAAAGCCAGAACAGGGGCTCAGAATGGCTCAGCAGTCTACAATGCTGACACTGGTGCTGCTTGCCATCAGCAACCAGAGCCAAAGAGAGCACAATTGGCCATGCGTTCTCTTTCCCTCATCACTCCATCATGATGCTGGTCGGCACAGGTGTCCATTGTCTGATGTACCAGAGTGAAAACGTTGGCTTCCTAGTGATGCTGCATCACCATAGCAATAGCCATACCCCTAAATCACTACGGTTTCCACAATACCATGCAAATCCAACAGCTTCCAGCTGAAGAGTTCCAGGTGCAGTACGAATGCACGGACTGCTACACCCCTACATCAACCGCAAGCTCGATTGTGATTGTGTACATGTGACTTATATGGAAGAGAACTGCAGCATCCTCAGGGCAGCATGCAGCTGATTAGGTAGCCATGGGCCCACAGGGCCAGGGGTGATGGTACCATGAGGCACTGTTGGTTTCATCTCTATTTTGCCCTTCTAATTAACAGTGCGAGGCCAACTAAACCTCATGGCAATTACAAAAGTGTAAACCTGTCAGGATGTTTCCCACCCCAGACTATTGAGCTGTCAATCACTAGCCTGGCTTCATCCATTACAATCTGTGCTAGCGTTACTCTCCAATTAAGTTCTTTATTTAGCGATCACTGCTCCTAATGCAATCGTGACGGGAGAGAACAGAAGACAGCTGGAGCTGCAAGTAAATTTTTATATGTGGGGCAAATATGGATTTATGGCTTTAAATATGGCTGTCAAGATGGTTGTCTGACTAACACCATATGCTGTTGCAGCAAAGCAAATTGAAAGTCTGTGTTGCCTACATCAATCTCAGTGCTTACCAGAACATGCAATGATTCATTCAGTTAGGAAGATGAAGCACCTGCTTCATCACATACGAGTACACACAGGCAGCCCATTTAAACCAGATAAGGGTGGCATTCATGCCATCGTTCACCAGAGGTGGGCACCAGTGACCTTGCACAAGAGGGCTGCAAGTTCAAGGATCCCTTTTCTGGCCACTGCCATTAACCAGTCTCTGCCATGCACTGTTCTACTGGTATCATTTGGCATGAAGGAGAATTCTAGCAATTTTCCTACACTGTGAAATGACTAGGATGCTAATAAAGTCCTTCAGAGTGGTTTGGTGTGAAATGCTCCATTCTAGAGAACACTGTGGAGGTGGTGAGGAACCACGGGTTCATATTTCTAGAAGCTCCCTCAAAGATAATTACAAATATGATGCCTGGTTTAATAACTTCTTTAATAACGTCTGAGATTAGCTTTGAGCCATTTAAGAGCTGCCTGTATCTCATGGAGTTTGCGGGTTTGATCTGCAGTGATGTCACAGTGATGTCATCCATGGCCAATAGTCCCAGAGAGTACAATTGGCCTTGCTTTTTCTGTCTGGGTTGGATAGCATTACTAAGCATGCTTCAGCGTGGGCAGTTAGTGTTCTCCTCCAAGCGTGTTCAGCTGTCCAGTAATATTGGGTCAGAGGCCGACTGAATCGATGAGGTTGGCAGGGTTCATGTCGTGAAATTCGAGAAAGCACATCCTAGCGAGTGAGAAGGAATAGGAAATGGCTAACTGCAGAGAAATTTGGAGATTTTATTCTATTTTATTACTCATAATGACTTTGAATGATGACATTTTCCCCTTTTTCTCCCCTTTGGTACTGCCAATTAACCCACCCGTTCCTAACTACCCTATCACTAGCATACCTTCCGACACTAGGAGGGTTTAGGACTCTCCTCTGATACATGTAAGCCCAGCCACTGGCCTCTTTTGCAGCATCGCCAGGCAACTGACACGCTCAGAGGAAAGCGCTGGGTCCCCAGCTCCGCCACACCAGCTAATAGACACCTATGCTGGCCAATATTGCTTAAGAGTGATGAGGGGAGAGAGCGCCATCTACCCACCCAATACCCACCCTCGCTCAGATTCTGGCCGCTGATGGCGAAACAGCATGGTTTAGGATTTGAACTTGCGACCCCCAGGCCATATTGGTAGCATATTAGACCACTGAGCCAATCAGAGCCTTGTGGAATGAGCCCTTTTTGACATCTGTGAGGTTTCCGTACCAAAATCTGTCATCATTTGTTTTTATGTGATCATTTTCCAACCTCCTCTCATCTTGTGTTACAATGTCTACAAGACAAGATATATAGAAATGACCTTTGTTGTGTGTTGTGGCTCGTTTGCAAAATCACTCCAGGCTGCAAGACTCCTTATAAGGCCAACATGACTGGGTAGCCACCCGGCCACAGAGAGAAAAGGTGGATAATGAACTGGTTTATTGAGACATCACAAAAACAAAAGTTCAAATGTTAGTATGCTTTAAAACTCTACATCAACTGGAAAACCAGAGGATGCCTCGCTTAGTCCAGAGTTGGAGACCAATGACCCACCACCCATAATGCCAAATAGCACCAGTAAATGTAGCCTTCTTTACTGAGAGACTTCTCAATAAATATTTAAAGAGACTCCTCTGTCAAAAGTACTGCCTCCTAGCTTTCCATCCCATAGTGAAGTGATAACACTGAAATGACTCACTGAGATAAAAACTAAAGGCAACAGCGCCCCACAGTGGTGGGTGATTGAACAACTTCCCCAACTAAATAGATGCCTCAATCAATGTGAATCAAATGTCCCAAAGAGACTAAAAGTGGCTCAGTTTACGTCAAAAACCTTGCATCTCCATTTTTCCCTTTTTTAATTCTGAAACGTAATGTAAATATAGCAGTAATTTATTACATTGTATCAGAACTTCATTCAGAATGAACCAATAGAAACCCTCCAAAATGACTGTTTGGAATAAAATCTTTTTACATTGACTTCCATTGAAAGTTTTTTCTTTTTCCTGCATCTTTGAAGATACAACATTTGTTTTTCGATGGATAAAACATCCAGACGGCAATAAAATGACCACAGTTGAGTGGATTTAATATTCCTATCTTGCGCCCGATGATTCTGGGTGGGTTCCGGGCTCCCCATGACCCTGACCAGAAGAGGCGGATAAAGAAGACAGACAGATGGACTGGATTTAGTGCCTGTATGTTTGCTTCTCTTTGTCAAATGATGAGATTTTTAACGCTGGCTCTTATTTCAGCTCAGGCAAAGCAAATTCCCAACGATATTTAGATTTAATTTTCATTTCATGATCTAGAAAATTTGCATTTCAGAAAATTTTGTTTTGTGATTCAGAAGGTGTCTAATATCTGCTGGAGGATCTGAGACACATGTTCTTAGAGGTATTCGGCCAGGGACGACACACAGAGAGGCTTAAAATGATCAGAGCACCGCTGAGCTCAGTAAAACACAGCAGAGAGCACAACGGACCTTGCTCTTTCTGGGGTGGACTGATGGCACCTCCTCCCCACATCATTCCTAGTATGATGTCGGTCAGCACAGGCACCTGTTAGCTGTTGTATCAGAGCCGGGGATCCGGTGCTTTCCTCAGAGTGTATTGGCTGCCTAGCAATGCTGCATCAGCAGCAGTTTGAGAAGAGCCAGGTGGCCGGCTTCACATGTTTTAGAGGAGAGATGTGCTAGTTTTCACTCTCCTAGTCCTGAGGGCATTGCTAGAGGTAGGGGGAGGTCATGAGAACTTCCAAATTGGGAAGAAAATGGAGTCAAATTAGACATAAGAAAAAAAGACATAATGGATTTCCCGGAGGAATTGCAGAATGCTTGCACAGTTCCCACTTTCAGGCAGTTACTAAGCTGTTGCTACATAATTGCTGTGGTAATCCTGGTGGTTTCTTTGGTGAGTGAAGTCAAAGTATTAAAATGATCACTGAAGGGGAGTGAGATGTGATACTCAATGAATTTGCGGTGCAATTGAAAAAAAAGAAATGGACCGGTGCATAAAGGAGACTATTGCTTAGAGACAAGATCCAAACTGGGATGGATACAAGACAGTGGGTCAGAGCATCTCCAACACATGACCCCAAACACATTGAAGATGTAGGTTGTAGAATGAATAGAGCAGGCCAATATCAGTTTGGGAATGGCCTTCCCAAAGTCCTGCCCTCGGCCTTATGTAAAATATGTGGACTGTGCTCTTAAAAGAAGAGTGTTCAAATATCCAAGAATATCCAATATCCAAATATCCAGAATTCAGCCTGAAGCTTGTTGATGGCTATCAAAACCGTATGACCAAGGTGCGTCTGATGCATGTATAAATTTGTATGCATAACCTTGACCCTGTGTTGATTTCAGGGCAGCGGCGTCTGTTGCTTTTCTTGTAAAAGATGTATGTTGTCACTCATTCTGCCCCAGAACAGGTCCGAAGAAAGCACTGAGAGCCTGATGTAGCCATGACATTCATGTCCATTATGAATGCATACTCTTAAAAATAAAGGTGCCTCAATGGAGTTTTTTAAGCGATGCCATAGAAGAACCACTTTTCTGAACCAATTCTGTTAATTCCAATTAAAAGGTCCTTCACACTCACTCGTTTAATACCATCTAAAAACAACAGTGACTTCTGCTGGCACACTGAAGCTCCTTCTTCACCCCACACCTGCGGCATCAACAGACTCTTGGCATCAGACATTGGTTCCCAGTCCCAGTCCTGGGGACCTCGCACTGAGTACATTCTTGTCCTCTCCCCCATCAAGCACAACTTGATGATTCAACTAATGAATCAACAGGTAAGCTCCTCACCTCATGTGCTGTTTGAGGTGTGTTAGAGCATGGGAAATACAACACGGCATGGCCGTGAGAACTCCAGGTTTAAGGCTTTCTTGGCAAAAAATAAACATTGGGTAGACGGAGGTGAGCAATAACGTGTATCTGTGATCATCAGATAAGGATTTGGTTGCCCTTTTCTAAAGAGTGGCATTGATTTTTTAAGCGAGGAAACAGCACACAGCAGATATCAATAGCTAGGACTGAAGTAAAGGCCTTACTCTGGAGTTACAGCTGCACTGAGCAGAACTGACCTGATGCAGGAATGGAGAGCACACGAGTGCTTGGCAACATTTACAAAGCAATGCATGCTTCAGAGATGTTCATATTTCCTTCTGATGATATTTCTCAGAACTCCATGCCAGTCCAGTCAAGCAGGAGCCGTCTAGTCCAGCCAGATATTCCAAGGTTAATGCGGCTTCCTCCAAATATAGCGATTCAGGACTAATCAGGTGTAAAGAACATGGCCAGGACAGACTAAGGCAGTGGGGCTGCTTGTTTTCTACTAAAGGAAGATGAATACATTTACATTTAAGGCATTTAGCAGATGCTCTTATCAAGAGCGACTTACAAAAGTGCTTTGCTATTTGCCCAAGAAAAACCTCAGCTAGTTTGAATAGGCTAATAGTTCAAAGATACCTCTAAGCTTTAGACACTACTAAACACAAGACACTAAGGTGACCATAGTACTCTAATCGTCCAAGTATTCTCTGAAGAGGAGGGTCTTCAGTCTGCGTTTGAAGACAGCGAGCGACTCGGCCACTCGGACACCCAGGGAGAAGCTTCCACCACTTCAGTGCAGGACAGCTTCCACTTTTATTTTATACACCCCCATACTGTAGGCCAGTGGTCACTATGGCTGTGGGCTTCAACAGTAAACCCAGACAGGCCTTCATTTCTGGACAGTTTGACACCAAAGCAACTCAAATGGCTTGGTTGGATATATTCAGATGCTTGGTGATCTAAGGTTCCTTCTTTTATCTTTGTAGATCTAGTGGAAAATTATAGAGCCCCAACACAAACCAAAAGAAGTAATTATTGGACATTGAATATGACGAAATAAGAAAAGTCAAATTTTGTTTTGGTCAATTGTTTCTATAAGGCTTAATCTTGAGGAGGACGTTTTTAGCATCTCAATATTGACATGGCTAATCAGACTTAAACTTTTCTAGGTCACCAGTCTTCTCACGATAGTGGAAATTCAATTTCAAAATAAATAATGTTTCAAAAACGAATAAATCAAACAAAGGTAATTATGTGTACGATTGAGCAGAGTAAAGTTCAGTTGAGCTCAGATGGCTGGAGTCCATCAACATTACATTGTGTTTATTATAAAAGGCTACTATTGTATACAAACTACTATTGTAGAGGTTCCAGCAGAAGGGATGGCAACAGCTGCACTAGGTCAAGAACACCAAGGCAAACTACTATTGCAGATGTTCAAGTGTTCCTTTCAGTAAACAGACTTCTCAACTAGAAATATTTAAGGACAAATCTGTGAAAAACATCCGGCACCTAAAGTGAACTACATTTGAGTGAGACATTTATGTTCTTGTAACCTTACCTTCAGAAAATAATTGGTTTTAAGAATTTCTATGAAAAACATTACTTTAGAAATCCTGAAGTAAAATGTGAATTCCTGTCACAAATCATACGGATCATCATAAATCAGGGCATATTTCTATTAAAATACACATGCAAAAAATAAAATGAGCCTATTTACAAAACAAAAAGGCATTTATTAGAGACGTGTGTTCCAAAGTACTATTCCAAGGTAAGTACGTATACAATACTGGGGAATCCTTAAAAAAAAAAAAAAAAATTTTGAAACAAGCAAATGGAATGTGGTACATATCCAACAGGCATAAATACATCTTATTAACTCACACATTACAGATACAAAAAGGGATAAAAAAAAAAAAAAAAAAGAAAACAAAACAGCATAGCCGTAGCACACAGTATAACTAAAAGACAGACCTAATTTACAATACTATGCCTTTCTAAAAAAGGACGAGCTACTGCGGCGCAAGAATCAGTCCTGCAAGCTGATACAGTACAAGAGCGGGACCCGTAACACAAACGCATGTATCACTCTACTGAAGCTCGTCCCTCAGTGGGTGTTCAAGTCCGACTATAACTTCAGCTTCTTTTTGCGTCCGCGGCCGTCTGGGGTCCCATCCTGCTTGCGTTTCTGTGCCTGAGAGATAAGCAGAAACCATTTAAATACTTAAATACTACCATGTTTAGCGACTGACTAGCTCAACATTAAGCTCGTCACATTTTATGAGAAATAAATGGCTACTTTATATTGTCCTTAAAAGCACAAACTGTCCAATAAATAATTTAAGTCTGTAGCTTAGGCAGAAATACTGACCAACAATAAATAAATAAATAAATAAATATATTTATACACACACACCCACACACACACACCTCTGAAAAAGCTGCTTATCTGGGCATTAAGTGTTAATTTGCTCAGTAAAATGCTAATATTAGAATTATTAGAGTTAGTTATTTATACTTGTATTACAGTCATCATCCAACCCCTGGTTTGACTTGTGTGGACCCGGTTAGAGTCAACTTACTGAAGAAGTGCGAGGTCCCCGTTTCTTCTTCTCAGCCTTCTCCCTTTCTTCCAGCTCCATGTTTTCACGTTCAATGAGGGTGATCAGTGTGTTACACCGCCTCTGTAGTTCCTGCAAAGATACAAAAACGCACAGTTCAGTCTTACCACAATAACAGGAGACGCACCAGTTAAACACCACTTCCATTAGTGTTACTCAGGGGCAGGAGCAATTGGTGAGTTTAATATGCATTCAGTTCACTGAAAGCTACTCCTAGTCCAGGACACTTGTGCTGCTTTTCATTGGCTGCTGGGCCTGTCGCTCACCATAGCAGTGCGGGACTTGAGGAACCAGTCGAAGCGGAACTGGGGCGAGTTGCGGATACACTGGCGCAGCTCATCGTAAACACTCTCCTTGTCGAAACCCAGCTTGTGCAACATGCAGATAAGGAAGCGGTCCTCTTCTTCAGTGTAGTTCTTTCCCTTGTTGGTCCCGTAGGAAATCCTCAGCTGGTGGAATGGGGCCTTGTAACGACCAATCTACGAAAATTGAAGAACAAAAAACACCTGCATAAACTTCAAAGCTTTGATTTGGTCTTTCCTCCTTTGGGTTGTGCCACCCTAATAAATCCAACCTTTTCAGAACCGGTAAAGAACCCAGTTTTTAACTGCAGTCTTGCTTCTTATTCACATTTTCTGTACATATGGTGTGTGTATGTATTGCACACAGCTGTTGTAAAGGGCTACACATACACAGGAGCATATTGCACACTGTAGGTTTACATGCTCGGGCGTAAAAAGGGCTTAAGACAGACAAGCAAGACGCAAGAGGCTGTCCTTTACCTTTGAGTCCAGGGCTTTCTTTATGCTGATCCTCCTCTGAATCCTGGCCTCGCCCCTTTCAATCTGAGCCATGATCTTCTCAATATCCTGGAGCTCATTGCAGCGCTCCCAAAATACAGCTACACACACAAAATACAGAAACAGCTCAATCCCTCATTCACAGCGTATATAAAAAGTAAGGTCACAGTTCACAGTGTGTAAAATAAGGTTTACTGAATACTTACCAGAATACTCCATGACCTCCTCAGGCGTTTTGCCTTCCACTTCACGAGCAATGTTCTCAATATCATCTCGCCCCCATTTCTCATTTGCCTTGATGAACTGATTGAAGTCTCGCTTGTTCCAAATAGTGAAGCCCTATTGAAAGATCGGAGGTGTTACGCTGCAGTCAATGCGGATGGAATATGGTGGTAATCATTTAGGGCTATTTAACAACAACATAAAGTTCTTCTGCTTGTTACAGACATCGAGAGGACTTTGCCTTCATGAAATAAGATCACTATAAGTATCACAATAAGTACACTGTATAGCCCGACAAAGAAACCTCCAAGTTCCAGCTGACCATTTCAGGCATGGACTCCACAAGACCTCTGAAAGCAGATTAATTAGGTCCAGTATGGTGCAAGATGGGGCCTCTATGGCCATCAATGCACTTTAGGTGCTGGTTGTCCTTTTTTGGACCATTTTTGGTAGGTGCGGACCACTGCATACCAGAAAAACCTCCAGACCTGTCTGATGTTTTGAAGATATTCTGACCCAGTCGTCTAGAACATCACAATTTGGCTTTTGTCAAAGTGGCTCAGATTCTTACGCTAGCCCCTTTATCCTGCTTTTAACACCTTCAAGGACTGACTGTTCACTTGCTGCATAATATATCCACACCTCGACAGACGCCACTGTAGAAAATCAATGTTTTCCTCTGACAGAAAATGCAAGAGTTTACCTGGGAGAGGAGATTCTCCTTCTCCTCCAACTCTTCCTCATTAAGAGGCTCAGCCTCATCAATCTTAGCCTGTTCCTCCTTCTGCACCTGTGCAGAGTTGGGCAGGTCAGGATTCCTGGGCACCTGGTGGCACATTTCAGAAAGTAATTATATTACCTTACTGTTTGTGAACATTACTTAATAAGCCCACAGTTGTGCAAAATAAAAGAGCAACCTGAGAAACAAACACACACCACACACACCTTGTAACCAATAGTTTTCCTGTAATACAAGATCTCCTTCTCCAGCAGCTCAAAAAGCCGAGGAGGGAAGAACTGAAAGTCTTGAACATTGGGCTGTTTTGGGGGGCGAGGAGCCTGTGGAAGCAAACCAAGAGAATGGAGATGTGAAAGTCTGTAGCTTGTATCGAACCACTGTCACAGAAAGTTTGTCTTGAGGGCCAAGCTTAACTGATCTATGGGGGGGCATTACCTTTGGTGCTTTTGGCTCACTGACTCTCAGTGCCTCTCGGAAATAAGCATCAACAGCATAGTTTGCCTTGCGCTCTCTCTTGGGAGGTTCGATCCAGTTTGTGATAACCTGAGAGAGAGAGGAAAAAAAAAGAAATAAAACTAATTTGAGAGAATGTTGAGAAGCTAAAACGATGGCAGTTACTTTGTCAAATGTCATCTGTCATTTATAGAAATCAATACAACACTTTTTATACAAAAGTCCATCAGAGTAAAGTCACGCAAAGCAAATTCCATCCGTTACCTTTTTCTTCTCTCTGTAATCTTCACCTTCAAAGTTGTACACGCTGTTTTCTGTGTCCATGGTGAAATTCCTCAGAGAGCTTTCGCCAAGGTTGGACAGCTTCTCTTTCATCTCCATGGTCTTGAACACAAAAGGCATAAAAGAAGGATAATTAGCAATGTAAAACTCCTCCATACAGCACATACTACTGCTGTGACTCTTTTGGCCAAAACACGGGCAGTGGTGGCTCAGCGGTTAGAGCTCCGGGCTGTCGATAACAGGGTTGTGGGTTCGATTCCCGGGCTCGGCAAGCTGCCACTGTTGGGCCCTTGAGCAAGGCCCTTTACCCTCTCTGCTCCCCGGGCGCTGGAGTTGGCTGCCCACCGCTCTGGGTGTGTATGTGTACTCACTGCCCCTAACACGTGTGTGTGTGTGAGTGTGTGTTCACTACCAGATGGGTTAAATGCGGAGGACACATTTCGCTGTACAGTCCACACTGTACAGTGACGAATACGTGCACCTTTATCCTTTTTATCCTTTACCTGAGTGCACTGGTACTTGTATTTAACCGTAACTGTAGCAGTTGCATAGAAAATACATGGTACTCGCTATTAGGGCAAAAGCAGTCATTTCAAACCTAGAAAGCTCAAGCTGTGAGCCTTTGGATTTGCATTGTTTTTTTGGAACCTGTAGTAATTTATATAGCCATTCTCTCTCTCTCTGGACTGAAAAACAACGATTTCAACGAAATTCTGACCATCATCTTATTTCAGTTCATCAAATTATGGTTGGTTGTTTTTGGGTGTGTATGTATTTCTATATACCGTTCCCTTTTCCCCTCCCCGACAGAGATTCACTCATATCCGGTACCTTCTTTTCTCCTCTCTCCAGTATGGCATCAATATCTTCATCAGTAATTTCACTCTCCTTGGAGGCGAAGACGTGAGTGGCACCATGCCGAATGATGGACAGCATCTCGTCCTTCCCCAGCTTGTTCATGCTGGGGTCTACTAATCTACCTAGAAAGTAAAAAACAGAAGCTCAGAAACCCAAATCATTAAAAACAAGCACCAATGACTTCTGGAAGATGCTTCTGTTGGCATCTCACCCTGCTGGATGACGATGGAGTCCAAACGGAGTTTCATTTCGGCTCGTTCCACGATTCTCTCCTCCACCGTATTTTCTGTGATGAAGCGGAATACACGCACCTGCTTTTTCTGACCAATCCTGTGAGCACGATCCTAAAAACAGCCAGAGAAACAGACCAATATGCATCTTAAAACTACAAGAGTACACAACTTAATCTGATTTATGGACAAGCAAGCTGTCAACCTGAAGCCAAACTGCAGAGAGAAGCAACTTCTTAGAAAACATTCAAAAGTGAAGGATAACTCAATAACAGCACCTGAAGAACACCATGTGAAACAACAGAGCTCAAAATGCCACCATCCTCCATCAAAGCCTTTATAAGGAAGTAATTTCCAGAAACCACATTTCCAAGGGTAAAACACTGACCATGGCCTGCAGGTCCACTTGAGGATTCCAGTCGGAGTCATAAATGATGACCACGTCGGCTGTGGCCAGGTTAATACCCAGCCCTCCAGCCCTGGTGCTCAGCATGAAGATGAACTTGGAGCTGTTGGGTTCGTTGAAGGCATTTATTGAGATCTGAGCAGATTGAGAGGGAAAAGGTTAAGCAGAAAATAATTAATTATAAATGTTAAAACGCCTCCAGCTCAATAATTTCATTTGGACATCTGATTCAAATTTTTAAGCATGCAATCATTTACGGTTGTTTAATTAATTGCAGGTTGTTTTTGTCCCCTGAAGTCTTAAATCATTACGTTCTGACATCTAAATCCAATTCAGTGAATATAACTTAGATAAAAAACACTGATTGAGCACGTGGTTCAGCATACCTGTCTCTCCTCATGTGGAGTTTGCCCATCTAGACGGCAGTAACCATAGTTACGCCACATGCAGTAGTCTTCCAGAATGTCCAGCATCCTGGTCATCTGGCTGAAGATCAGCACGCGAGACCCTGAGTGAGACGAATGAAATAACTTAATTCCCAAAGTAGCAGACAGCATAAACAATTTCTCGCTCCATGTCTGTACTGCCAAGGAGTTCTCGATGCTATTATGGACGTTTTATTCAGTGGCTGTCCCCAAACACCAGGTTTAATTTCCAACCTCCACTGAGAATTCCCAGTTAGAAATTCATTGCATAGCATCGTCTCATGTGGCAAAAACACATAGCCCTTCACACCTGCTATTTAACATGCATCTCCTCTTAGCGCTTATGATTTGATAAGGATTTCTCTGCATGGAGAACATGGCGCATATTAATATAGCTAAAAAATTTTTAAAAAATAATAATAATAAATACCAGCCAAAAAAAATTTGCCTTTATCTATTGGTTCATTGATGTTCATAACGTGCTTAGCTGACTCGCGCAGACGGTGGACGCCAAAGTCTTGCCGTTATAATGCATTCATTACAGGGCAACGGGGCGGGTGGAGTTTTGCTGTCAGGGGCACTTTGGCGCTCACACTACAAGAATAATATAGCCATCGGAGTCTCTGACCACCCCCGAATGTGATTTGCGTGACCGGGTTACAATGCACCCTTGAGACGCACTGTATCCCATTCCCATTCTAACTGGCTCACCCAGAACGCAGGACATTAAAGCCAGGCGTGAACTGGGCCTTTTCACATTTTGTGGTCTGCTCCGCCGCATCTACACCCTTCTTTCTGAAGGCCCAAGAGAGCTCTTTGGATCTGCCCACGGTGATATTCACCACTCACTTCAACCATCAAGAGCAGATTAGACTAAACGTATGAGGTTTAAATAAGACAGACTCCTCCAGAATCCTCCCTAACCACGTTCTGATCATCTGCAGCTGATGTCCTGCACCTGAAGAGCAAATATAATTAAGTTATTTTGATAGTAATGTTTTGCACATGACCGTAGCTAACCTTGCTCATTCAGCTTGGGCAGCAGCTTGTCGAGGACGGCCATCTTGCCACTGTTGACGACCAGATGGAGGTCGGTGGTGTAGGGAGGACCAGGCTCAGCTCCGTCGAACAAGTACGAGTGATTGCAGCACTTCCTCAGCTGCATCAGCACATTCAGCAGACGCATCTTATCCATCTTCCCCGCAGAGTTCAGGATATCAATGTCCTTCATCAGGATCTTCGTATACCTGGGAGAAAATAATACTTAGTAAGTTAATGGGAGTTTAAGGCTGGGGAGTGACTGTCCTGTATATAAAAAGTAACCATTTGTAAATAAAAAAATTCAAGATTTAGTGCACTTAACTTAGCAGCAAACCCCTCGTATTTGAGCGAAGAAAACAATGTAAACATTACAGAACCCTTCTAGATGTGGGGTCCTCTTGGTCAGCTATGTCCTGACATTTACTGTCAGTATGTACTTGTCATACTTGCGAATGAACCGTGATTGAACACTATAAAAGCCACCTCAATAACACAAATTTCCCATTCTTTCATCTTGGACACTGATTCAGGTCTACTTGCTTCCTCCTAGATCTCCAAACACTAGGAGGAGATCAGCTCGCAAAGGCACTTACTGAGAACCACATACCATTCTCTCTGCATCTTGCTGAGTCCCACATACATCTTCACTTCTTTCTTTGGGAGGAGAGATTTCTCCACGTCGGCTTTGATACGCCTCAGCAGGAAGGGACGCAACACCTACACAATTGGGCATATTACTTAATGTGGCAGAATTTCCACAAAAATGCAGAGCTGCTTTTACAGGCTTATGGTTTTATTTCAATAGAAAAAAAATAATACATAAATAACACTTACAGTGTGCAGACGCTCAACCAGTTTTGTGTCCCCAAGACAGTTGTTGGTGTCAAACCAGGAGTCGAAGTCCTGTAGAGCACAAAAGGGACAGGGAGTGATTCATTCATTTAATACTTTTTATTTAAATATTAAAATTTATTTATTTGAACTTATTTACTTTACTGACACAGCCTTAACCTTTACTACAAAAAAAGCAATAGCAAATAAGAAAGGACATCACAGGAACAGAGTTCCACCACACTGTGCTTTGACCTCTAAAAATATAAAAATGGGATGCATGGATCTATGAAGCTTCCTAAAGGGTTCTGACCAGCAGGTGGCACTCCAAGCACGTTTTTCTATTAATCTGCAGCGTTAACTTGGTTAAGGAGATTACCTCAGAGGAGTTGAAGACATCAGGTAGAAGAAAGTTCAGCAGAGCCCACAGCTCGTGCAAGTTGTTCTGCAGCGGGGTTCCAGTCAGCAGCAGCCGGTTGGTGGTCTTGAACTCTCGCACGATCTCCGAGAGCTACGAGATACCATCATTCGTCACAAAATGCAGAAACTTGCTCCACACAAGCACCAAACACAAAGTGTGAACCTGACCGGTAACGTATGTAATCGATCCAGACCTTAGATTTCTCATTCTTGATACGATGGGCCTCGTCAATGACCAAGTATCTCCAGTTAAACTTCTTAAAGACGGCCCTCTCGATGATGAGCATCTCGTAGGAAGTGACGCACACGTCCCACTCTCCCGGCAACAAGGTGTCACGGATAAAGGCCGTCTAAAAACACAAGCAAATCAGTGAGTGAGTGAGACAGGGTCAATCAAGTAACAGCAAATGAAAGAAGCCAAGGGAGAGAGCAATGTTTGAACCATAAAACACACGTCCAGTCAGAAATCAGTCCCTCACTCACCCTCTCATCCCTGTCTCCGATGAGGCAGACCGCCCGGAGGGAGGGCACCCAGCGCTTGAACTCGTTCATCCAGTTGTAGAGGGTGGATTTGGGCACCAGGACCATGTGAGGGCCAGGGATGTTCCTGTAGTGCTTCATGTAGCCCAGCAGAGAAATGGTCTGTAGGGTTTTTCCCAGACCCTGAGGAGAGGAAAGAAGACACCTGTTAACATCTGATACACACTTAGTTATCATAAAGGGATTCTGCTGTAGATAAAGGTCAGGTATTGGCAGAAGACAGCAAAGTAAGATGTGGGGAGCTGTACCATTTCATCGGCGAGGATGCCATTGATTCCATTCTCATAGAGGGAAATCAGCCAGTTCAGTCCACGGACCTGATAGTCTCTCAGTTTGCCCGTTTTCACATCTGCACAAAAATAAGAAGTGACATGTTAGAGGTTTAAAAAACAATACGATATAAAAGTCAACCCGGTGGGTTTATACATATTCACTGTCACTAACTGTTTATAACAGTTCTGAAATAGAGGTGGGCAATATGACAATTTTATCATATCTTAATTTTTCATTATAAGTCTGGTTTAACTGGATGAAGTCCAGCAGATTTGGAATAAAATATGGAAGTGTTCAGACTGTAGTTATTAAAAATCTGTTGCTACTGATGCATTTGTCCATACATCTGTTGTGATAAATATTGTGTATTGTGAAAATGTCTTTAAATATCGCGTTACAACATTACCATATCAGTCAGCCCAATTCTGAATACAATTCAGTAACAACCATCAGAAATGTGAAAACTTGAACAACCTAAAACTTCAAAACACACTTTTGAAGCCCTCAAAGCAAACAGGAGTACGGAGGTTTAACTTACAGGACGGCGACTCGTCGAAGCGCGTGCACACATTGGAGGCTTTGCTGTTTTCACTGAGCAGCTCCTCATCCTCTTCCTGCTCTGTGCGACGGTGACGGTTGCTGTGACGGAGTACAAGCGTCAAACAACATCAATCAATCAATCAATCAATCATGGGCAAAGAAACTAACCAGGAGAAAGTCAGGCTCATTGGAACAACCTGAACCAAGTTTGTTAAAAGCAGTAAAACATGTGGATGCATACTAATCAGGTTGGTAGGTGTGCACAGGCTGCCCATATATTCTGCACTGTTAACAGCAGAACCTGCTACTACACCCTTGGTTCTTGGAGTGATACCATAGAAGAACCATTTTTGGTTCCATAAACAAACATTTTGGCAGTTTTTGATGGTGAAAATTTTAATTTCTTCACATCGCTTTTATAAACGTATTGAAAAGTGGTTCATCTATGGCATGGCTCACAGGAGCGCAGGTCAGGGTCAGGAGGAGCACTTACTCTCCAGCAGAAAGGAGATTCTGTTTCTCGTCCTTTTTAAGGCGAGGACGGCCAGGCTTCATCTTCAGGGGAGAGGTAGGAGTCTTCTGGGCGGCAGGCTGGATGAAGTGGGCAAACACTTCAGTCTGCTTCAGCAAGTACTCAAATCTGTTGGTCCGGTCTGTTTTCTGGTCGAGAAAACCAAATCAGCAAATCAGAACAAGGTTCTCATTGCAGAACCCATGCAGGCGACGGTGAGTGTATACAGCAGGTCATAAGGACTAAAGCTTACCACTTTCTCTTCATAGCCTGCTGGCTGCTCCATCTTCGGCGTTTCAGCCGCAGGCGAGGACGACTGGTCCCCGCTATCCTGTGCCGCTTCGGATGGTTCATCATGGCCAGCGTCTGAGGTGCCATCCTTAGAGACAGACAAGGTAGGTCAATTACCAGTAGAATAACACTTCCAACAGCATGGAGCCAATGGAGCTCTGCAGTTATTGAGTCAGTTGGAGACTTCTGCACTCAGCCCTGACCCCGCTCTGTAACTTCACGTGGTCTGACAGACACTCGGTGGACACTGAGCTGCTCTCTGCGAGCTGTTCCTCCTAAACTCTTCCACTGTTCAATAATAATAACAACAATAATACCCCTGGAGGAAGATCTAGGAGGGAGGATATTATTAAATTTCACCAGCTGACTTGTTGTTGGTGGTGGTGCAGCGGTGTCTCCTATCACATACAGAACCACACTGGAGTTCAGTGAGCTCCTCAGTGTAGAACCTCCCATTCCTTCAGTACTGTGTGGAAAGGCAGGCTGCAGGTGTGTCCCAGGTGTGGGCAGGTGTGGGCAGTGGTGGCTCAGCAGTTAGAGCTCCGGGCTGTCGATAACAGGGTTGTGGGTTCGATTCCCGGGCTCGGCAAGCTGCCGCTGTTGGGCCCTTGAGCAAGGCCCTTTACCCTCTCTGCTCCCCGGGCGCTGGAGTTGGCTGCCCACCGCTCTGGGTGTGTGTGTGTGTACTCACTGCCCCTAACACATGTATATGTGTGTGAGTGTGTGTTCACTACCAGATGGGTTAAATGCGGAGGACACATTTCGCTGTACAGTGACCAATACATGCACCTTTACCTTTACCTTTAGTTTTGTCCATCTAGTGTACAGCATACTAGAAAAATAGAAATACTAGAAATACTACTAAATATGCGAGGTGCATCCCTCTTAAATGACCGTGGTCTCGACCCATCGCCCACCTTCAGCCAGCCACGACAGTCCTGAACTGTGTGGGAAGAGGAACAGCGCCAACAACAGGTAAACAGAGCAGCATGGGGGAGCCGCGGCATGGGGGAGCCACGGCATGGGGGAGCCACGGCATGGGGGAGCCACGGCATGGGGGGGGTTTCCAGGTTGAGCTACAGCTAGTGATATAAAACAGGCCAGCATTCAGGCCCATTTCACTCTCCAAGCTGTGGAGATTAGAGCTGTTTACCCCCCAAAGCTGAAGAGGATGCAGCGCCGGATAGCGCCGCTAGCCGGTCACCAACAGGGGCCGTTAGGCTAAAGCTAGCCTGCTAGCTAACAGGCTACTGCGAGCTCCTCGGGTCCCGCTAGCTAGCTCACAACCAAGCGGTACTATTAAATGTACCGGTGGGTGGCCAGTTAGCTCAAATCTGACAAATTAGGACTCGAGTTTGTGACTGAAGCGATCTCTGCCGCTTCTCCATCATCAGCCGAGGCTCCGCGGCTGAACCCCAAAGCCGCCGCCGCAGCAGAACAATACCGCTAGCGCTGCTAACCAGCCAGCCAGCTAACTAGCTCAGCCCCGCCGGCCAGTTCCTCCCCAAAAAGTTCCACACCTCCTCTAAACCGCCGACACGTCGTCCCCGAAGCCCCGTCGCGCTCTCCCCAGCACAGATGCCGGGGTTTTCGAGCTCCAGTGGCGGACTACAGCCTGTTACTGTAGCCCGACTCGTGCCTCACCTCCGCCGGTCCCGGCTCGCTGGGTCCCCGTTGCTCCTCCCGCGGTTGCTCCACCACGCCGTCCTCTCGATCAGACATGATCAGACGCTTTATTTAGACTCAGAACAGACACGGACACCCGATCGTACCCCGTCTAGCGCCCGGAACTCAGAGCAGTGTCGGTGACAACAAGTTAACCCCCTAAAAGTTCGGGCAGGCGGTCCAGAACCGGAGCAGCTCGACCGGCTTCGCGTCTTTTTTTCTGTTGCCGCTGTTCCCGCACTCGTGTGGGCCGCCGCAAGTACCGCGAGACTTGGATTAGTTACACCGCGAATGAACCAGGGAGCGTTGATGTCGCGAGATTTCGTAAACGGAAAAGCCAGAGTTGTGACGTAATGGCGGGCTTTCTCGTAACTGATGATGATGATGATGATAATAATAATACACATAATAATAATAATAATAATAATAAACATAATAATAATAATACACATAATAATAATAATAATAATAATAATAAACATAATAATAATATAATAACAAACATAATAATAATAATAAACATAAAATTAATAATAATAATAATAAACATAATAATAATAATAATAATAAACATAATAATAATAATAATTATAAACATAATAATAATAATAATTATAAACATAATAATAATTATAAACATAATAATAATAAACATAATAATAATAAACATAATGATAATAATAATAAACATAATGATAATAAT
>NC_132881.1:43684270-43779270 GCF_030463535.1 Salminus brasiliensis
AAAGAAAGAAATAATCTACCAAACACAAATTTATATACCTTACCTTACCTTGTGCGTAGATTAGATAGATAGATCCCTCACTGTTCACTTTAACAGTCATTACTGCAGCTCTTTTTCTCTCAGTTTAGTTATCAGTAGTACGTTTTGTGTTTATAGATATTAGTGTGTGTGTGTGTGTGTGTGTGTGTGTGTGTCTGTGTGTGTGTGTGTGTATATATATATATATATATATATATATATATATATATATATATATATATATATTCTGTAATTTTGTTATTGTTATTTTTGTAATGCTTTGGCAATATTGTTACAGTCATTACAGTCATGCCAATAAAGCTTCTTTGAATCCTAGTAAGACAGACAGATATATTGACAGATAGAAGCAAATCAGATCAAAGTTTGTCACATAGGCAGTCATACACTGTGCGACTAGCGAATATGCCCTGATAACTGTCTGGGCACATCAAGACAAGAAATAAAGAAAGAGAATGTATAAAATATTTGGAAAAACAAATTTACAGAGATAATAACATTGAAAGGAAGAGACATGAACTACTTTTAGTTGCTCCCATTGCTGACAGATGTGCAAATGCATTTACATTACATTTAAGGCATTTAGCAGACGCTCTTATCAAGAGCGACTTACAAAGTGCTTTACTATTTACTCAAGAAAAACCTCAGCTAGTTAGACTAAAAATTCAAAAGATACCTCTAAGCTTTAGACATTACTAAACACAAGACAATAAGGTGACCATAGTACTCTAATCGTCCAAGTATTCTCAGAAGAGGAGGGTCTTCAGTCTGGGTGTGAAGACAGCGAGCGTTGGACTCTGCTGTTCGGACACCCAGGGGAAGTTCGTTCCACCACTTTGGTGCAGGACAGAAAAAAGTCTGGACGCTCGTCTTCTGTGGATTTTGAGGGATGGCGGGTCGAGCCGAGCCGTACTTGCAGCTGGAAGGGCTCTTGGTGCAGATCGGCTTTTGACCATTGCCATCAAGTACGGAGGGGCTGGTCCAGTCTGGGCTTTGTAGGCCAGAGTCAGGGTTTTGAATCTGATGAGGGCAGCAGCTACAGGAAGCCAGTGAAGAGAGAACGCAGCAGTGGAGAGACATGGCTGAATTTAGGAACATTGAAGACGACCCGTGCCGCTGCATTCTGGATAAGCTGCAGGGGTCTGATGGTGCGCAGAGGGAGACCAGCCAGAAGAGAGCTGCAGTAGTCAACTCTTGAAGTGACGAGAGACTGAACGAGCACCTGGGTGGCCTCTCTAGAGAGAAAGAGAGGTCACCAGGCCAGGAAAAATGCACACACACACAGCTTGCCGGGCGTAGGCTAGAGGGGTATAAAGTCCCCATCCTGGAGCTGTTGAGCAGTGGAGTGATGGTGGTGCTCCATTCAATACTTTTGGGATGAGGTGGGGTGGTGATCATCCAGCTTCCTTACTGACCTTACTAACATTCTTGTTGCAGAATGCAGCAGGTGTCCCCAACTTGACTGACACTAATGTTCAAACCTGTGTTCTATAAATATGACCCATTCATTGTACTCCTGTAATTAATTTTTGTATTTATTGTACAATTGCTATTTTTATTTTCCTCATCCAGGTAGATGTAGCCTCAGTTTCTACATTTTCTAAATGTTAATTAATGTAAAAATGTAAAAATACTATGAAACGTTGGCCTCAGAACATAATTCCAGTATTCAGACTTCAGTGATTTACACCTGTAATGGTCCTTTCAGGATTTTGCTTTTGAATTAAGCACTAATGTGATGTTTTACGTCGTTATTCTTATCCCTGTTCCCTTTTCTCCCCACTCACAGCTATTTCTGCGTCCTCCTTCCACCTAAGGGTGCAGTAGAATCGGAGATGGATAAGATCCTGGAAGCCTTGGTGAGTTCCTCTCACCCTTTACCCATCAAGCGGGCTATAGTGAAGAAAGTGGTGGAGGCAGCAGAGAAGGAGGTGACGGAGGAGCAGTGCCAGGCCCTGTACCACCTGACGGCGCGCCTCATCCTGCAGGACGAGGACCCCTTCCAGCGCCAGGTGGGCCAGCAGGTGCAGGAGGCGTACGCCCGCTTCCACCGGGATGAGTTCGCCCGTTTTCTCAGCAAGGAGTTTGTGCTGGGACTGCTGCAGCAAGGCTACGGCTCACTGGACCGACGGGATCCAGCCATCCTGGACTTCCTGCACGGCTGCTTGCGGCTTCTCCTCAGCTGTCCGGCCGTACTTGAACTGGCGCCACTGCTGCAGACGGAGGTTCTGAGGATGGTGTGTGAGCGCCCCGAGACCGCACTCTGTGCCAAACTGGCCACTCTGCTGACAGACTTCCCGCAGTGCGTGCCACGGGACAAAGCAGCTGCGTTGTTCTGCCAGCAGCTGGTACGAACCTTCGCCCACTTCCAGTGCCCTGTGGGGCAGGAGGCAGAGCTTAGGCGCTATGTCACGCAGGTGAGCCGCGTAGCTACGCTGCTGCAGGGCATCTGGAAGGCGGAGCCGGCCACACTGCTGCCTTCGCTGCAGGAGGTGTTCGCCATCATCTCTTCTACAGGTCAGAACCACAGTTAGCTGTAACTTTATCAAAGCTATTCACAATATATGAAGAGGGCCATAAAGAGGGACTACTTTTCCACTAATCATGTATAACTAATTATATGAGTGAATCACATCTAGTCTGACTAAATCAGGTTTGCCTAGTCTTGTCGTATTGCAATTCCTCGAGAATTAAGTTGTGTAACTAAGTGAAATAGTGTTTTTGATACTGAGGCCCAACAGCTTTCCTCCAGAATAGTGAAATGAGACGTGTCATTGAGTTAAAGAACCTATGAAGCATATGGCATGTTTGCACTGCAGTATATGGCCCAGCATAGTTAGCTGTAGTTGACAGCTCTGTGTTTTGACTTTTGTAGACCCTTCCTTTGAGCCCTCCATCGCTCTGGCCAGCCTGGTGCAGCACATCCCTCTGCAGATGATCACAGTTCTCATCAAGAGCCTCACCACTGACCAGAACGTCAAAGACGCCAGCATGACTCAAGCACTCAGCAGGTCAGCTTTTCCTTCATTTCACCAATATCTGATCATCTTTTGGAGTGTGTGTGTGTGTGTGTGTGTGTGTGTGTGGTTTTTGTTTCTACACTCATTGTCTATTCTATCAGCTCCACTTACTCTATATATAGGGGCACTGTGCAGTTCTACTGTGGTCCTTCTGTTTCTCTGCATGCTTTGTTAGTTGGCCCCCTTTCACCATTGTTCTTCAATGGTCAGGACCCCAGAGGACCACCACAGAGCAGGTATTATTTGGGTGGTGGGTCATTCTCAGCAATGCAGCCTCTACTGCAGGCTTAGAGGCTGGTCTTACTTTTCATCAATCCTTGGGCTGCCCATGCTGGCATAATTGTGAAACCCCGAGAGGTGATGAAGCTGAGAATAACATGTAGAAATACTCATGAGCCATTTCCAACACCTTAAGTGAGCAAGAGCAACAGAGTTGCCGCTTTCACCCGTTGGAAAGAAGCCGTAAATGACAGCAAGTTGGCACTTTTATTATTTTCAGCACCCACAGTGTGAGAGATCATCAAAGATACATTGAGTAACAGCCATAACTTTGCTTTTACTAAAATCTTACTTGCAGTCCTTACTTGCAGTAGAATGACCATATTATTGTAGAAATATTATATAATAACAGTAGTGTAACAATGTTTATGTAAACTTTAGAAAAACAAAAGAAAATGTGTACAAATAAAATGTCACACATCTCACATTTTAAGGATGCTATATGATGCTATATGTTATAATGGCCATGCCATCCTGCCAAGTCTTCTGTGTGTATGGTTAGCTGAATAATAAGGGCAGAAATATTCAGTGTTATCTAACATTGTTGAAATGTTACCTCCTATACGTTTTTTTTTTTTTCAAGCTTATTAACTAATTAATAACCATAACATTGTACAGCTGTACCATAATAATATTTTTTTCATCATATAACTTTCAGAGTTATTAGGAATATTAGGCATTGTAGACTCCTTTAATAGATGGCTCTGCTCACAAAAGAGGAACCTGCTTTAAAATCAGGGCCGACAAGTCCTTTGAGTGGCTGCCATGACGTGATGAGCTTTCTGAATGGTTGCTGTTAAGCGGACAGGTCAGAAGGTTGCCAGGCTTTCTCTGTGACCGTCCTGTTTTCGCTTTGAGCTTTTGTTTTGTTTTGTTAGCATTGCCATGGAAATCTGTTCTGACCTTGGTTGACTCCCCTCTCATTCTCTCCAATTCTCTCTCATTCTCTCGCCGCCCTGTTTTCTTTCTCACTTTATTTTCTCTTTTCTCTCTTTCTCTGTCCTTCAGGATGATCGACTGGCTGTCATGGCCCCTTGCCAATCACATAGACACCTGGGTTATTGCTCTGCTAAAGGGTCTGGCTGCTGTGCAGAAATTCACCATCCTCATAGACGTCACATTGCTCAAAATTGAACTGGTAAATATGTGCTCAAGTTGGGAGAGCTTTATGGAAACTCTGATCAAGACACAGAATGTATCTGGGGTTTAAAATAACCAGCGCTCCACAAAAGATTCACAGTCCCTCTGAGTTCCCCAGGAAACTGAGTTCACCAGGAAACTACAAGAGCAAACGAGAGCTGCCTCAAAAAGTTGTGAATATCATACATTTATACAGTGTTATGATATAGTATTATGATATGCTTTATGCTTGGTGGTCCTTTTGACCTTTTGCCGTCCTGAGTTCACTTATCCAATGTTGCACATATTAAAGATCTGATGATCAGGTTGAGTCCCCCCCCCCCCAGGTTGAGTCCCCCCCTGCTTGTTTCTTATGTGTACACATGCTGTTTCTCTACAGGTCTTTGATCGTCTGTGGTACCCCATTGTGAGACAGGGAGCACTAGCAGTTCTCTCTCACATGCTGCTTAGCTTCCAGCACTCTCCAGAGGCTTTCCACCTGGTAAGACCACCTCCGTGTCCCGTGGGCTTTCTGTTGTACTGCACTGCAACACTTCACCACAGTTATTATGGGTTAATTGGGTTTGACATTTGGCAGTACAGTTAGTAAAATTTCCCAAAAGACCTGCCCACCTTGTGTTCACCTGGTGTTGACTAGGATTCACTAGCAAAACAGTTCAAAAAGGACACGCCAACTCAAGAGTGACATGTAATAGGGTATGTGTCATGTATGTCTGATCTAGTGAGACACTGCATCCCTCAGACTCATTGATTTGTCAGAATTCACAATTTTGTATCCTTTCTGTTTTATACATCAGTGTTTTCTCTTTACGATAACCACGTTATCAACAACACTGCCTTCTAGTGGTCGGGGGTTTAAACACAATGCAATATGAACCACTGTCTCTCAGCAATCTTTACATATAAACTGTTAATTAAAAGTCAATACTGTGTTTTTGAGAATCGATACAGCGTTGCAAAACTACTGATTAATATTGATATTTTCTTACACTTTTAACAATAACCAGCAGGAATTGCACAAATACATCATGTTTTTGGAATTATTTTTGCACCAAATAGTTACAGTTCAACCCTACAATTAAAATCCTTATTTCTGAATATCAAATCATTACATTGGGCAGTGCAATTAGAATAATTGCCTAAAAGACCTGCCTACCAAGAGTACCTGGGCGAAGTGTAGTGCCGAGTATTGTGGTCTCCATAATCACTTTTGGTGTTTTAGTAGTATCTAAGCTTAGCGGTATCTTTTAAATCCTAGTCTATACAAACTACCTAAGGGTATTTTCTGAGTAATCGGAGCAAACACTTCTGTAAGTCGCTCTGGATGAGAGTGTTTGCTAAATTCCTAAAATTATTGTCACATCACATTATACAGGTGTAAAGGTGAGGCCCTCACAGCAGTAAAAACACAGATATTTACAAGGTGGAAATACAGAATATATACACATTAACTTACACTATACTGACTCGCTATCTACATTATTGCACTGTTTAAAATCTAATCTAGCAACATTCAGTGCAATAGCAGTGACAGACACACAATTAGGCAGGTTTTGTATCCCTCTAGGCACGTCAGCATGTTTACAATCGAAGATGCAGCAATGGTTATATTTGTTAAGTTTGGCTCGAGTGCCCCTTTTACTAAAGCTACCAGTGCTGTGGAGTAATGCAGGTTTTATATTGACCCCTTGTGGTCTCCTCTGGTTGTATAGTGGTCCCAGTAGACAAACTTAAAGGACTGAACTGGATTCTGCCTGTCAAACTGCAGAACGACTTTCAGATTTATTTTTTTAGCATGTATTTGTGCCTTATCTGAGCAATGTGAATGGTCTGAACACTGTCTCGTGAACCAGGTGGTCCCCCATGTGGTGCCTCTGGTGCGGTGTTTGCAGCGCGATGGCCTCCCCACCAGCAAAGCCTTCTTGCTGCAGTTCACCGAACTAATACACTGCATGATGTACCAGTGCTCTGGCTTCCCCGACCTCTACGACAGCATCCTCGAAGCCATTAAGGTGAGTCCTCCAAATCAGTCCCAGTGCTGGAGAAGCTGATGTTTAGGGTCACTTTTGGTCACCAGTACTTGGTCTCGATCAAGTTAATTTGCCCCTTGATCGAATCCAAGCCTCTTAATGCGTAGTATCAGCGGAGTATCTGATCTGATCTGTGTGTGTGTATAAATAATAATCCAGCTCCACAGTTTAGATCAGATGAGCTGCTGATTAATGGGTTCAGTGAAATCCCTTTATTTTCAGTATCAGTTTCTATAATCAGACTTTCTGGACTGACTGATTTAGTTCAGTTGAGACTTTTCTTGAAATGACTGTTTTATACTGTTTAATATTTTATAATCCAGTCTGACTCTCCTCCCTGACCAATCAGCTCCCAGCTCCTTTACAACACTGCAGTCTGATCGTAGTGATACACACACTCTGGACTGATATCTGTGGTTGTTGGTCTACTGGTGTGTAGTAACTGGTTTATAGTGGGCGAATGTGCTGTGTGTGATTTAGGTTTTTAAAACATGTGTGTTAGCATTAGCATTAGCGTCCACTCGGTTCTGAATGTGCTGGTTTATAAACAGAGGAGGCCATCAGTTCAGAACCACACTGCAGAACCTCAACTCCTTTATTTACCTTCAAAAAAACGTCCGCTGCTGCCGGCCTGGCATATAATGTCCATTAATGGAGCCTTGAGGACACCAGTTGCCGCTCTAAACCTCGTGGTTAAAACATAGACTCTGAACTGGATTGGGATTTTAAAAATCCCATACCCGATCCACTAAAATATGCCTGGATTGGCCCCGATCCCGAATCACTGGCGCAAAAATCCATTTGCAAAACAAGATTAGTGTTGGACACAGATGGAATTTGGCTTCCACCTTTTAACCCATCTGGCCAGTGAACACACACACACACACCAGTGAAACACACACAGTGACCGTGAGCACACATATTGCTGTGGCGCCTGGGGAACAGAGAGGGTGAAGGCTTGCCTTGCTTAAGGGCCCAACAGTGGCAACTTGCAGATGGGTATCAAACCCACAACCCTGTCATCAATAGCTCTGACTGCTGAGCCACCCTTGCCCTAAAGTGTTGGGGAGTTGGGGATGAGGTGAGGTGGTGATCATCCAACTCATCCACTTGATCTTGACCTCAATACAGCTCTTGTTGCTGAATTAAATCACAGCAATGCCCCGTAACCTATTAGAAAGCTTTCCCTGTACAGTAGGGACAGTTACTCCAAAAAAGCAGGATTAACTGTTTTTATTTATTTATTTATTCATTATTATTATTAATAATATTATTATTAATATAAATACCATTGATTAAGGTGTAAACAAAGTGAATGAGCAGTGAGACAAAAGTCCCAATACTTTTGTCCATATAGTGTATATGCAGTATACTGGTGGTTAAATGAGAATACAAAGGGCTGTAGGGAGATTGAGGCTGAACTTAACTAGCCAATTAACTAGAGAATGTCTGTTGAGTTCCATGAGCATAAATCTTTACTTATCTAAGGCTTCTTCTGTGTTAGAGTATAATATTAGGGACCACTGTTTGACTATTTTCTTTTATTGCTCCAGGAACTACCCAAACCTAGTGAAGAGAAGGTCAAGTTTGTGCTCAACCAAAGTGCCTGGACCTCGCAGTCAAACTCTTTTGCCTCAGGACTGCTGAGGCTTACGGGCAAATCTGAGACAGGGAAGACGGGCCTTGTGAACTTGGGCAACACGTGCTACATGAACAGCATCCTTCAGACCCTCTTCATGGCTACAGAGTTAGTGCAGTCATTGTTATCTGATCCTATGCCTTTCAAAGCATAAAAAAAAATCTATTTCTCTATGAAGTATTGTAAGACTAGTGTCTCTGCTCTCTGCAGTTTCAGACGGAACGTCTTATCCCTGCATCTGAACGGCTCTAACACGCTGATGAAGAAGCTTCAGCTTCTGTTTGCTTTCCTAGCTCATACACAGGTTTGTGGCCGCCTTCCCCACATCTAAGTTGCAGAAGACTTGGTCATACACTATGTCCAAATAATTTTGGACACCCTTTTCAATGAGTTCATTCAGCTACTTTATGTTACAACCATTGCTGACACATTCACACACTTGTCTAGTCCCTGTAAAAAAACTACTGCCAATAGAATAGGAGCAGATAGTAAACATGAACCTATCGGCACCATGCTGCCTAGTGGGGTATAAAGCCCCCCAGCATTGAGCTGTGGAGCAGTGGAAGAACTGTGTTCTCTGGAATGATGGATGGTGGTGCTCCATCCAATACTTTTGGTATGTGTTGGGGATGATGAGGTGGGGTGGTGGTCATCATCCAACATTCTGACCTCTCTGACACTCTTGTTGCTGAATGCAATCAAATCTTTACAGCAATGCTCTAGAATCTAGTAGAAAGTTTTTTTTCCGTGGACAGTAGACAGTTACTCCAACAGAAACAGGATAATACCCTTGATTGCAGAAGAAACAGTAAATGAGCATATGTCCCTACACGTTTGTCCATGTATGGAATGTGTTTGCTGGGCTGTGTTTATTGTCTTCATTGGTCTCAGGAATTTGTTTTCCCACCAGAGAGCAGCATACGCACCAAGGAATTTCCTAGAAGCTTCTCGGCCACCCTGGTTCACAGTGGGCTCCCAGCAAGACTGTTCTGAGTATCTGCGCTTTCTTTTGGACAGGTATCTTTAGTGAACAGCTAGGTCTGGCAGCTAGGCTAAATTAAACACCACAAACACGACTTGGAGAGTTGAAGAAAGTATGGAATCCTCTGTAAAGGGACTTCAGCACTATGATGTGTTAAGTGTTCACCATCTCAGCCCCAAGGTTTCTTCCTTTGTGACTTGTTTGGCCCTCATGTTTTGGATTATGAGGACCACGTCCACATGTATCCGGATATTTCCCTCCATCTGTACAGTGTTTTTGAAAAGCTCAGTTTTTAGTTGCCAAAAATATTTTAGTGTGAACATTTTTTCTGTTGAAAGAAGGCCAAAACACAGACAGAAACCTCAGATTTTCACAAATTCATCATTTAGATCAGTGGTTCCCAACCCTGGTTCTGAAGGACCCCCTGCCCTGCACACTTTAGGGTTTAGCCTGATCCAGCTAATCAGCTAATTAACAAGCCCGTCTGAGGCCGGAGGGTAGTGCTTTAGATCAGGAAACCTCGAATGCCAGGTTCACACTATACAATTTTATCCACATTTTTCATGTTGCCTACTTTCTGAACTGCTGAAAGCTGCAATCTGAGAGCTTGCAAGTGATCACAGATGCAGAACAAATATCTATCAGGTTTAATATGTGGACCTGCCAGCGACTCTAAATCTGGTAGTATGAAAAGTGTTGTGCCTGGATGTTAGTGCAGTCACACCAGCTACAGCCAATGAGAGTGCAACACACAGGGTGAGGAGAAAGCCAAGGGTGGAGTTTATATATTTTCTCATCCATATTTTCTGTTTTTGCTGCAAATCAGCACACAGACAACTTGAATCACTCCTCTCTTATGGACATCTTCTGTATTGTGCATGAAAGCACATCAGTTCCCGCGTGTTTTCGTGACAAAGCGTGGAGGACAGGAGGGCAGACTCGTTACAGGTTCCTCCTGGGGAAAGATCTTGTAAGTTGCGACCCCGTATCGCTGATCGGTTGTTCAGTGCGCAAACTACAGCCACTAAAAAGTGTGAACCTGGCAAAAAATGTGCAAGACGGGGATCTTCCAGCACCAGGGTTTAGACAAGAATTAAGCCTTATTTTATTTTTTATTTTTTTGTTCAATAGAGAACCTCATTTGAGAATGCCCTGTTCAATCACTGTCTGGGAAACAGACCCTAAGGGACATAGATAGGCTAATCCTAGACTAATTTCCAGTGGTGATTCCCCATCGGTGTTGCAGTTTAGCCCAAGACTAGGCCTAATCCAAGTCTAAGGAAACAGCCCTGAGAGTAATATTTTTGAGTAGTTTTCCCAGATTTCCCTAGATTTCCCAGTTTTTCCATCACAGAGTAGTTCTGTTAAAGTACCTGAAATGTGTCCAGAAACTTTTGAGACATGCTGTTGATGTAATTTCTCACCTCTTCTGTTCTGTATTGTTAGATTACACGAGGAAGAAAAGACTCTCAGAGCTTTGCAGACATCCAAGCCTAAGGCAGACTCCTCTGACGCTGACCTTATTGATGATGGCGCAGCTCACAGCGTGGCAAACACCCCATCACGTTCCCATCCCGAAACTGTGGACGCTGAGGATGATGGACGGACTCTGGTCGAGCGAATGTTCGGCGGGCGTCTCTCTACAGGCATCCGCTGCCTGCAGTGCCACAGCCTCTCTGAGAAAGAGGAACCCTTTACGGATCTTTCCCTGGCCTTCTGCCCTTCAGCCCCACAGTCCGCTGTAGGACCTTGCCAAGGAGCAGTCAATGGGGGCAGTGAGAATTTGGAAGGCCCAGTAAAAGAGGCCCAGAGTGTGGAGAGGCCCACAGCGGAGCCAGCCCTGTCCTTGTCTGACCTGGTCGAGTATTTCCTGGCCCCGGAGATCCTAGAGGAGGAGAACTGCTACTTCTGTGAGCGCTGTGGGTCGCTGCAGCGGGCCGAGAGGGCCATGAGGGTGGTGGCCGCTCCCGAATACCTCATCCTCACGCTGCTGCGCTTCTCATACGACGCCACGTGCCACGTGCGCCGCAAGATCCTGGACAATGTGGGCATCCCGCCGCGCATGTGCCTGCCTGTTCACCAACACCATGCATCTGCCTCTACTGTTACTGCTGCTGCTGCTTCTTCTTCTTCTTTGTCTTCCTCATCCTCACCAGTGGCACCAATGGATTCTCCTGAGAGTGGCGAAAACCTGGCCAAAAAGCTGAAGCCCTCTCAGAGAGAGGAAGAGGAGGAGCAGAAAGGGTTACCGGACAGCGGGCGAGAGGGAGGTTTAAGGGGGGAAAGGGCAGACGTGCATTCAGTCCCGTACGTCCTCAGCTCAGTTGTGATGCATTCAGGCATGTCCTCGGAGAGCGGTCACTACTACTCGTACGGCAGGAACGTAAGCGGGACTGACGGGTGTGCTGCTGCCACAACACCAGCCAGTCCCTGCTCTAGAACTTCCGAAACAGATGCTGGGCTTAGTAACAGCAGCCAGTCAGAGAGCTGCACAGCTCCACAGGACGTATTGGAGTGCGGTGGACAAAACTCCAGGGATTGGTTCCTGTTTAACGATAGTCGAGTGACTTTCACCAACTTCCAGTCCGTGCAGAATGTCACGAGCCGCTTCCCTAAGGACACAGCATATGTCCTAATCTACAGGAAACAAGAAGTCAACGGACAGCCCGGCGGTGCACAAGGTACTGTGAATGGCTCTAGGTTTAACGCGGAACCACCGCTTCATAAAGACCTGATGGATGCCATCACCAAAGACAACAAGCTCTTCTTGCAGGCGAGTGTATGCTACCTTACGCTGCTAATATTCCCGAAGTAGAGCGCGCACTTATGAACTCATATCTAATATACACTATATGGCTAAATGTTTCTGGACACCCCTTCTAATGAATGCATTCAGCCACTTTAAGTTAAACCTATTGCTGACACAGATGTGCAGATGCACACATTGACAGCTTGTCTAGTGCCTATTAAGAAGCACTGCCCATAGAGTAGGACTCTCTGGAGCAGATAACATGAATATTTTTGGCACCATGCTGCCTAATGCCGGGCGTGGGCTAGAGCGGTATAAAGCCCCCAGCATTGAGCTGTGGAGCAGTGAAAGAACTGTGTTCTCTGGAACGATCGATGGTGCTCCATCCAATACTTGTGGGATAAGTTGTGAGAGTTTAGGATTTTTTTTAATGCCCTTTATTTTGGAAGAAACAAGAATAAATAAGCAGGTGTCCCAATACTTTTGTCCATAGAGTGTAGCATTTTATTCCGATTATTTAGATGGTGATGAGCTATTTGTAAGTTTTAACAATCAAATCAGTATATTTCAGTTGATCCCTTGATTTTAATAACCTACATCTATAAATAGCAAGAAATTAATGTGGGTTTTTGGGACTAGTTGACGTTAGTAGACGATGCCTCCTCTGCTCTGTGCCGAAGCTCAAATGCACTAATATATTATCTATAGTTTATTATATATATGTGTTATATTACAAATATATATACAAATGTAAAATTATCTGTGATTAATCACCATCAAATTACCTTTTAGTCATTATTGATGTCCAGTTACATCATCTTCTGCCCAGACTTAATTGACACCACATTGACACACATTGACACCACACAGTACGCACAAGACACTCAGCCTCAGCAAGGCAAAGAAGTAGTATGACCACTAGAGGGTAGTAACGGGATGTTATTAGAGATCTAGGGATAAAATACCTCCTACATTACTATTGATTCCTGCTGTCACACACTGTTCTGGAAAGTTAAGTCAAGGGTCTGAGGGTTTAGATCGTTTGGGGTGGGTGGAGGAGGGGGGGGCACTTTTTATGCTGAAGTGTAGTGCTCTAGAGGGGCTGCCTTAGAAATATTAAAGCAGCATACCTTTTCATGCTTAGTCATATCATTTTCTCAGCAGTTAGAGGTCAGCGAATGTCGGGGCCATTTATCTCCGTCACATTTGGAAGATGGTCATGCCAAGTATCAGCATCTAGTTCAGTATAATGGATAAATTAGGCAGATGTTCTGTGGAAGACGGGCTTCAGACGTCTGCCTTTTTTTTCCTCATTGAACTTGGATTACTGATTTAAGTTGTTGTTGTTAAACATGGTGTGTATAAGTGTAGTCTTATGTGTTCTTAAGTGTAAATATAGTCGTATGCAAAAGTGTGGGAGTCCTTGGCCAATCCCCCTTTAAGCAACTGTCTAATGAACTAAAAACGAAAGTACTCCGTGCCCACAAGCAGGGGAAGACTGTAAGAAATTAGCTCAGCTTGTGTTTTCCACAGTGCAAACAATTAAGAAATAGCAGTTTCAGGGAAACTCTGGAGAAGTTTGGAAGACAAATATAAATGCTTTTATGCTGCTTTTAAGACTGGCAAATCAAACCCCTTAATGACTGCCAGGAACCTGCATGAAAGTGTATCTCAGTCAGGAGGGTGGTGCACTGTTCCACTGTGCAGCATTGCTTACACTAATAGTCATTGAACGAAGCCTTGCTTGCGACTTTGTAACAAAACACGCTGTAGAACATAAAACAATACCTTGCCAGCTATGAAGCATGGGGATGGAGCTGTTGTTTTTTGGGGGGGGGGTTGTGTTGCCAACAGTGGCACTGGCAGTATTGCCCAGGTGGACTCCGGGAATAAATTCCACAAAAGACCAGCAAATCCTGGATGCAAATGTAAGACCATTCGTAAAAAGCTAAAGTTAGCCAAAGCTAACTGTGGCTTCTACAACAAGATGATAGCTGCATTCCAGCCCGGAAATGCAGCCTACATTCAGAGCAATTTGGAGGACGCAACCGATTTATCTTTCCTGGGCATCTCGGTTAGCCACAGTTCTCTGCTCATATACAACAAGGAACAAGGAAAAAACTGGGTGTTTAAAAAAAAAAAAAAAAATTAAAATGTATTAATAAATAGAAATAATAATAATAAAAAGAATAAAAATAAATAAATAACGGCACTGCAAGAATGTCTGAAAACGAAGCCCCCTGAGCAGAGATGCTTTGAAAATAATTTGTTTCTGTGAATAAATAAAAAAAGCACACAAGTTTCAGGTGACCTCACCATGCAGCCTGGTTGGACTGTTCGATTGGTGTGACCAATGACCTACTAAGAAGGAGTAGGACCCGCCCTACCTTGCCTGCAGCCTTGGCCTTGGAAATCTCAAATATGCTTTTATAAATCCACTCTGGCCTACCTGACCATCCCTGACCTGGCCCTCACAGTCCCCCGACTAAACATCATCGAGGATTTGTGGATAGCCCTTTAATAAGCTGTGCACAACATGACCCAAGTATATTCCAGAACTGAAAAATGAAAAGACCAGGCTGCTACAGAGAGCAGTTGTGATTTCAGCCAAATGGGGTGTTACTAAGCCGTGTGCATATTAGAATAGTCTGAGATTAGATTATAGTATGATGAAGCGTGCTGGTTCTCATTATCTGATAACGGATAACGCTTTTAGCTGTTGTTAGCCACATTAGCATTGTTTGGTTTTACTTTCCTTTTGCTTCCTTTCTCACCTTTTGTTTAACAGTCTGTCTCTCTCTTAACAGGAGCAGGAGCTCAACGCCAGGACCCGGGCTCTCCAGGCAGCCTCGGCCTCCTGCTCGTTTCGGCCCAACGGCTCGGACGACAACGAGCCTCCGGGCAGCTGTGGGCCTTCGGGTGGGGGAGGGGGCGGAGGCTTCAACACTGTCAGCAGACTGGTCTTCTGAGAGTGCAACACACACACACACACACACACACACACACACACACACACACACACACACTGACAGAGCACTGGACTCTCACTGAATTCTCAAGCCTAAACACTGGACTCCATTTTACATCCAGTCTGTTGAGTTTTCTACGAGGCTGACAACCGTTTTGCTTTCCGGTTTGCATGCAAGCATTTCCCTTTATTATTATTATTATTATTATTATATTTTTTTCCTTATTACAAAGTGTCAACAAATACACTTTTGATTCTACAGGTTGTGATTGGCCTGTCCATGGCCGTGTGCCCTTGGCACATGCAGCTGCCAACGTATTTAAGTGGTGATTTCCATTAAAACTCGGAAGAGAACTGTGTGGATCTGTTAGCTATTTTTACCCCCGACATGTAAACACCACCTTGCTTCACCCATTCACATTATACTTGAGCAGCTGTTTGCCTAGGCTGTTTATTTAACATGGTTTGTCCTCTGCTCTGATTGGTGGAGTGACATGCCCACGGATAAGTCAACTGACGCAGCGATGCAATAAATTTACAGAAGGATGCAATACTGATTTTTAATTCCCACTGTAGAAATTTGGGGTTGTGAATTATAGATTTTTTGACAAACTTGCATGCAGATCATTGAAATCGAATTTTCTTCTGCTTTTGGGGTGATTTATCCCAAATATCTGCTGTTTTTATATTATATTAATTGGTTTAACTAAGTTATTGCAGGGAGTGTTTTTTTTCCCTGATTTTTCTTTTTGTGCCTTTTGATACACATTTAAGATTTTACAGAATGATTTGACTGGATTAAAAAAAACAAAAAAAAAAACAACATAAGCTTTGTGCTGCTGTACAGTGTTAATATTTGCTCAATAACAATAGTCAGCGTTCACCAAGAAGCAATGTCTGATTAATTACATGTACAAATGTATATGTACTGTGTGTGTGTGTGTGTCTGTGTGTGTGTGTGTGTATATATATATATATATATATAGTAGTGCTGGACGGTATGACCCGAGGGTCCGGGCAGAATGAAATTTATTGTTGCGTAATTTAGACGCTTCACCAACATCTCAAATGCGTAGCATCGTGTTTGCTGGGAGAGGACGTCAACCAGCGGAGTCTGTGAGACACCACAGCTACAGTCATGCAGTAAATTACAAAAAACTGATCTCTCTAATTTTGACGTCTCTCTCTTACTCTTTCTCACTCGCCGCACCCACCCGCTCACTATCTTTATCTCCATCTACCTATCTATATCTCACTATTGGGAACATGAGCACTTTCTGAACACACTACAGTAACGTTGAGAGGTAAAACCGAACTTTATAGACATTTTTGTTTACTTTCTAAAGTTCAGCTTCTAAACTTTGACGTTTTAAAGTTTGCTTTAAGTTTTAAAGAATGCAGTAATGACTGCGGTTTATCTATCTATCGATCAGGTTCATCAATTTATTATTTAGCTCTGTTTTCACTAAACATATGATCTACATGTATGTTGTTAAATAGGTGTATTAGTAGTAAAGCAAGCCCCTGTTAGCCTATACAGCCAGGCCTGCTGTTTCTAATAGGATTATAGTTTAAAAACTAAATTTTACTGGCTAAAATAAATAAAATATGAATCAATTAAAATACCGTGATACACCATAAACCCTCCAAAATACCATGATAAAATACAGTGATGCTCATTTTTGGTCATACCGTCCAGCTCTAGTGTATATATGATTTTAAAGTGCTTCTAACGGCTGTGTCTGACTTCTGTCCTGCAGACAACGGGCCGTATTAATCACACTAGCCAAAGTCTGAGTGCTGCAGTGAGTCTTTGCCTTTTTTCCATCCTAATGAAGATGTAACCTGAATAAGAGGGATGGCTTTTGCTGTGAGCTGCTCGGTGAATATGGAGAACTGACTGTACCACTCTTTTACTGTGCTGCTACTTATTCAGTGCATCTAATGGAGGATCCTCTACACCTTGATTCCTGGCTTATATGGATGGAGTGAAGTTTATTTTTGCTCCGACTCCCTGAGCTGCTGCTTAGCTCAAACAATAAACGGGTCAGAACTGTTCTAATGTGAAGCAGCTACTTTTCCTTTATTATTTTTTTTAAAGAATTCCTCGTGTAAAATTGTATGTAGTGTTCTTAATGATATTGCTTATGGCTTGAGCCTGAAATCACTGTCATTATCCACCACCACTACGAGTGGGTATGGTGCATCCAGCTGTAGAGCTCTGGGACCTGGATGACTGAAATATTTGGGGTAATTGTGGTGAGGACGTGTGGAAAGCAAAGCTATTTTTTTCTTAACCTCAGATAGCCCTGTGTAATTTCAGCAGTCTGGGTATATATACGAAATGGGATTTGTTGCGGAATAAAGAAGAATAAATTAAAATGATTTTTTTTTTCTTTTCTCTTTTGCTTAAACCCGTGGTACTCAGTCCTGGAGTACAAGGCCAGCACTACACCCTAAAAGCGCCCCATACAGCTCAACATAACACTTAACAACATATGAATATGAAGAAACAGCTGTTTTGTGGTGTGTCTAAGGCCGTGTTTCTCAACCCTGGCCCTGAGGCACAATGCCCTGCACATTTTAGTGCTTTTCCAGCTTCCAACACAACTGATTCAACCATTCAGCTCATTAACAAGCCCTTTCAGAGCTGCAGGGGGTGTCCAGGTCAGGTCACAACTTTAGGACCAGGGTTGAGAAACGGGGTTGAGATCTAATGCATTGCTGGGTTGCCTTTGATCAGGAATTAAGGACAGTCTCTGAACACCTTGGAATAGCATTGGAAAAGTTCTCAGTCCTGGTCCTGGTGTAGGACTGTTCTGCACATTTGAGGAGCTTGGAGTGGACTAACAATCTTTAAAAATTGGGCGGCGTCTTAGAACCCAGGTCTGACCTCCAGTCTTGAATTTAGTTCTCACTGGAGGTTAAAGGAACAGTTATTATAACTGATTGGCTGCGTAGTGTCGCACCTACCAGAGATTGCAAAGTCCAGGACTGGAAGCTGGATTCAAGCTTTAGATCTGAAGACCTCTGCCACTACTTTCGGTTCCATGAAGAACCTTAGGCCTCATCCAACCACTATTTTCCTAAGAATTTAAGAATTGTCTTAAATTGTTCACAGATCTGGTCTGAGAAGGATGGATCCTCGTAAATGGAACAAATCCCAGATAGGAAAACATTGGTGAATGTCAGAATCCACATTCAGTAAAACTGCATGTGGGTTTTAAGAGGACAATTCTTCTGAAGATGCCTTATTTTGGTAAAGACTGTAAAGAACCTTTTAAAATTGGTACAGAACCATTTCATCTAGTAAAGGGTGGATCCGCAGACCCTATTAAGGTTCCTCACACAGTGGTGCAGTGGGCAGTGGTGGCTCAGCGGTTAGAGCTCTGGGCTATTTATGACAGGGTTGTGGGTTCGATACCCCGGGCTCGGCAAGCTGCCACTGTTGGGCCCTTGAGCAAAGCCTTTCACCTTTTCTGCTCCCCAGGCGCTGGAGTTGGCTGCCCACCGCTCTGGGTGTGTATGTGCTCACTGCCGCTAGTTCACTAGTGTGTTCACTACCACAGATGGGCACCTTTACCTTACATCTCTTTTACAAACAGCTGCTCTTTAAGGCCTGCAGCTGCCCAGCGGCTCGTTGTTTCAGCTCTGTATGGAACTAGAAGTGGTTCTTTCATGGCATTTCTCAGAAAACCATTTCAAGAACCTTTATTTCTAAGGGTGTAACTCCAGGACTGCTGGTGTTCCGAGACTGTCCTGCAATGCATTGCGTATCATGCAGCACAAAACAGCTGTTTTTCCTACTCAGATCAGTAATCAGTGTTCTCCTTCCGATGTGGAGACCTTTCAGAGGCTTTATAAGAGAAGCAGTCTATGCCCTGGCAGCGTCTCTGACTGAGCCACTGCTGCCCTCGTGTCCTGAGACGAACCCTAATCCAGTAGGGCAGAGCGGCCTGCAGTGTCGCTACCTCGAGACTTGGGCCTGGAACTTCCCCATTCGCTCGAAATAGAAGCTGAGTGCTTTGGAGGTGCATTTCTTAATGGAGATGCTCATATGTATAATGTACCGAAGCCGGTCTTGTGGTTTCTAAAGAGAGGGGAGGGCGTCGTTTTAGCTCTTAAATCCACCCCCTCTCCCCTTAAAGCCCATTAGCTTTGCACCGTGTGCTGTGGAGTAGCGCCACTCGCACTGCCTCCAAGACCATTTGGTAAAATCAATGGCTTTCAATTATTCAGCAACCGAGAACCAGCCGTTTTCTCACAGCCATTTCGCGAGGACACATCAACACTTTGGCCCACTCCCACTAACCTACATTAATCCGTCTGAGAGAGAAAGTAGGAGGTGGCGAGAAATCCGAAGCTGTTTCTGCGTGCCCTTTTCTTTCTTTCTTTTTTTTGGGGCCTAGCACAATAACATCTATCAGGAGCTTCAGAGGAGTGTTGAGCACTCTAATAGTGTGAGAGTTTGATATGCATAAAATATGAGCATGTCTTCTGCGGCACCCTCGTACACTCAAATTAGTCCATAACTGGAAGTCAGGAGGACAAAATAACATACATCATATGCAGCTAATGTCCTGCCACTCTGAGTGGGCAGCACTAGCAGTTTCAGGCTGGCTGCTCTTTCCTTCACACGCGTCCCTGCGCGCCCTGTAAAATGCCACTGGATTTTAATGCATCTCTTATAAAAGTTTTAATCTTTCGCAGAAGCTCGAACCTCCAGACCTTTCCCTTTGAAATGGACTTAGCAAAGCAAGGGCTCTAATCAAGGAGTCGAGGATCTATCTGTAGGCCCAGACTCCACAATAAAGATAATAATTCATAAAGGGCCCATTTTAATAAATATTGTCAACAACAACAACAAAAACAATTATGCTAACCGGGCTAGTGCGCCCCCTAGTAGTTAAAAGTCTGCTGCAATTCTGCTGCATCTGTAATTCCGCCTTAATTGATGATTATATATATTATACATGAAATATACCATATATACTATATGAAAGCCATATGCTTTCACTGAGCATTTCGTGCATTGCATCAGTGCCCAAAAAGCAGGTCTCCTGCCCTCTCAGCACATTCGGAAATTAAACGTTACGGGGTTGAAAGCAAACAAATGAAGGCGTGGCTTAGAAAGAGCCAATCAGAAGCTATTCTGTTTTGTACTCGCCTCAGCTACCAATGGGAGTATCAACATTCAGAAGGTCACCACCATCTACTTGGTAACGTAGGGAAAATCTCTCCCTCTCTATTTTATCATCAATTAAGGAGGAGTTACAGATGCAGCAGAATTTTAACCACTAGGGGGCGCACTAGCCCGGTTAGCATTAGATGTTTTTTTTTTGTTGGAACAAATTCTACAAACAAAGCATGTTTGTGAAAGTGTTTGTAGATATAGATAATCTTTTAGAGTTTACTCACTCTTTAAAGAACACACGCCAACTGCACACTTTATTATAGAGTGTTCATTAATAAAATAATATTAATTATAATATTAATAATACATGTACATACAGTCATGCCCGAAAGTATTCATACCCCTGGCAAAGTTTGACTTAAATTTACTTTTATTTAACCAGAAGTTATATTTTTGCCTTGAAACGACACAGGCATCTCCCAGGAGATAACACGATGATGTACAAGAGGCATCATTGTGGGAAAAAGTATTTCTCAGCTTTTATACACATTTGAACAAAAAGTGGCATGTCCAAAATTATTCATACCCTTTGAAAACTGTCACAGTATATGGGAAAATCCAAAGTTCTATACCATTCCAAATAGTCCAAGCTGTTTTAAAGCATCCTAATTACCCTGATTCATTGGGAACAGCTGTTTTAATCAACTCAACAGGAGAAAAACAGCAGCTCTCTGCAGTTGGTTTGTGGACAGTCATGGCTAAGACAAAGGAGCTCACTAAGGACCTGCGGCTGTGCATTGTGGCCGCTCACAAGTCAGGAAAGGGCTATAAAGCCATATCAAAATGTTTTCAAGTTCCAGTGGCTACAGTGCAAAGTATTATTAAAAAATACAAGAAGTTCCGCACTGTGGAAAATCTCAGAAGATGTGGTCGGAAGCCAAAAGTGACACCTGTGCTGGCCAGGAGAATAGTGAGAGAGGTGAAGAAAAATCCAAGGATCAACATTTCCAGGCAAAAATATAATTTCTGGTTAAATAAAAGTAAATTTAAGTCAAACTTTGACAGGGGTATGAATACTTTCGGGCATGACTGTATATCTGTATGTAAAGGTACACAGGTGAAGTGTCATTTGCAAAAAAAAATCAAACAAGATCAATTTAAAAATCTCAACACAACTAATAGAACAAGTGCTTTCTCCAAATTCAACACAGAGACCATTTTTAATGACGACTGCAGAGAGTTGCTCAACCCCTTCATCACAAGCTGTACTCAGTAGAGCCCCCTTCTGCTGTAAGACCTGCTGCAAACGTGATGTCAGTCGACTGTGGCGGCCACTCCAGAATCCTCCAGGACTTCTTCTGAATCCAGGCCTAGGTGGTACTTTGAGGTATGCTTTTGCTTTGGATCGTTGTCCTCTTGGAAGATCCAATGATTATAATAATTACACTGCAAAGACTAATATCTACTAACAACACAGTACTAATATCTGAACTTTGAGAGCATTCAGAAATCACTATGGTGAAATAACCTTGACTGCCAATCACAGCTCTCATGTCAATGTCCCCTAGTCTTCCACATTGCTGTTGGGACTTTCATAGTCTCAGATTTCAGGTAAAGGTAGAGATGCACATTTAAGAAAACAAAAGTGATCTCTTATTTTTTTCTATATATATATATTTGTTGGTATATAGCGCAGATTAACCATTCATCATCTGCTAGACTCGGTAATAGCTAGAATGGATTTGCAAATTTAATGTATTTAATGTAGTTAAATTTAAATGTGTTTTTTGAAAGAAAGCAAGACCCAAGTCCCTCGTATTTGCAGATTCAGCAGCTAGACTATAGTCGATCTAAACAGTGCAGAAGCCTGTTTATAGGCTGTATATATATATATTTAAATTGATCTTGTTTGAAGCCTGTATATATATATATATATATATATATATATATATATATATTATAACAAATAAACATATATATAATATATTAGAATTATTATATAATAATTATATATATATTGTATATATATATATATATATATTATAATAAATGAACATACACACACAAATATATATATATATATATATATATATATATATATATATAGGCTTCTGCACTGTTTAGATCAGTGGGTCATGCTTTCATGCTTTCTTTCAAAAAAACTACATTAAATTTGCAAATCCATTCTAGCTATCACAGAGTCTAACAGATGATGATTGGTTAATCTGCGCTGAAGAAATCCTAAACACAAAAGGATCTGCTGAGCAATGGTCCTCAGCCCAGAGCCTCGGTCAGCAGCCTGCTTTCCCAGAGCTGTGTGTGAGCAGACAGGCCTTTGTTAGTGGAGCTGATTGGAGAAGGCGTTTCCCATTACAGCAGCATTCCAGCCATGCCAGTCTCTCTCACAGAGGGAAGGAAGAACAGAGAGGGAAACACTGGAATGCTGTGTTTAGGAGGGTTCATTATAAAGTTGACCCTAAAATTAGCATTCCTGATTTCATTTCATATGTTTATGTGCATAAAGGAGGGGAAAGCCAAGTCACGGCATGGCAGATTTAGTAATAAATAGTAATAAATAATAATAATAATTCATATTTACCGTAATATTTATATTTTAGAGTATTTAGGTACGTAATATCAAACCTGTTTTTGATTAAAAAAATTAAAAAACAAAAAATGTGAGACTCCTCGATAGTTTAGGATTTATGGACGAGGCGGTCGAGCTGCATTCTGGTGAGTGTAGTTCTTCACTAAAGCCGCGACGACTTTCGACATCCTCCATTAAAGCGTTTTAATACAAATACTAGCTGGTTTAGTTGTATATAATACGCTGCATATAATATTGTCAAGGCTTGCTTTGGTGTTTTATTAATAAAAAAGGGTGTTGATTAATACGCGAGAAAGTCGCCGATGTCGTGTGTAGCGGAAGACTACATTTCCCATAATTCGTCGCTGCTCCCTCTCCTCCCCCTCCCGGTGGAGTTCGAGTTTGGGGGAAAAGTATCGACGGTTATCGCCTGTCAATCATCCAGGAGCGCAGGGGAGGGAAAGGTCGACGGAAAAGGAGGATTAACAGCACGGAGACTCTCTCGAAACGGACATAATGTGTTGGAGAAGGGGCGAAACAGGGCGAAAAGGTGCGGGGAAGGTGTAGTTTTTGACCGAAACAGCCCGGTCGAAGTTGTGGGATTCAGCGGACGCTCGGTCGGTCGGTCGCTCGGTCGGTTGGTCCGTTGGTCCGTTGGGGAAAGCGAAAAGTGCGGATTCCCCCTTTAAATCAGCGCGGAGTTTATTTTCACATGTTTTCTGGGATATAAGACTAAGGATTAGTCAGGTCGTTCAGTGCTGAGAGTTTGGCGTGGCTGTGGGGGAGCTGGGAGCTGGGAGCTGGGAGCACTGACGGTATTTCCCCCCCTGTTGTTTTCTCGCGTGTTCCTCCAACTTTGCCCGCGTGCGCTTCACCGAGCGCCGTGTCTGTGTGTCTTCCAGCTCGCCCTGCGTCTCGGATCTCTTCGAGGGACAGAAAGGAGCAGCTTTAGGCAGAAACAACATGAGCGGGGGGGATGTGGTGTGCTCGGGCTGGCTGAGAAAGTCTCCACCAGAGAAAAAGTTGCGGCGTTATGTAAGTAAATCTCAGTCCTATTCAAATGCGCTGTGGTCTGCGGGGGCTGACCGCGAAGCCAGCATCCATGCAGATAAGCTGCTTTCTAGCACCTACAGCACCTACAGCACCTACAGCAGCAGAAAACGAGGTGTAGAGGGGGGCGGGGGGGGGGTCAAAATCCTGAATCTGGTTATAACTCAGCTATGCATTCCCCAAAACCTGTCCTGGGTGTGTGCTGGCTTTTGTTTACTTGTCAACATTTTAGGTATTGCAGTATTTTCAGCATGTACTGCTGCTGCTGCCTTCCCTACCCTGCTTACCCTACCCTGCTTACCCTACCCTGCTTACCCTACCTTACCCTACCCTGCTTACCCTTCCCTACCCTTCCCTCCCTGCCTACCCTACCCTGCTTACCCTGCCTACCCTACCCTTCCCTACCCTGCTTACCCTACCCTTCCCTACCCTGCTTACCCTTCCCTACCCTGCTTACCCTACCCTTCCCTACCCTTCCCTCCCTGCCTACCCTACCCTTCCCTACCCTGCTTACCCTTCCCTCCCTGCCTACCCTACCCTTCCCTACCCTGCTTACCCTTCCCTACCCTGCTTACCCTACCCTTCCCTACCCTGCTTACCCTTCCCTACCCTTCCCTCCCTGCCTACCCTACCCTTCCCTACCCTGCTTACCCTACCCTGCCTACCCTACCTTACCCTGCCTACCCTTCCCTACCCTACCTTACCCTGCCTACCCTTCCCTACCCTACCTTACCCTGCCTACCCTTCCCTACCCTGCCTACCCTACCCTACCCTGCCTTCCCTACCCTGCCTTCCCTACCCTGCCTTCCCTACCCTGCCTACCCTGCCTTCCCTACCCTGCCTTCCCTGCCTACCCTACCTTACCCTGCCTTCCCTACCCTGCCTACCCTACCCTGCCTTCCCTACCCTTCCCTCCCTGCCTACCCTTCCCTACCCTTCCCTACCCTGCCTACCCTACCCTGCCTTCCCTACCCTTCCCTCCCTGCCTACCCTTCCCTACCCTTCCCTACCCTGCCTACCCTACCCTGCTTACCCTGCCTTCCCTACCCTGCTTACCCTGCCTTCCCTACCCTGCTTACCCTGCCTTCCCTACCCTTCCCTACCCTGCTTACCCTACCCTTCCCTACCCTGCCTTCCCTACCCTTCCCTACCCTGCCTTCCCTACCCTTCCCTACCCTGCCTTCCCTACCCTACCCTTCCCTACCCTGCCTTCCCTTCCCTACCCTGCCTTCCCTACTCTACCCTTCCCTACTCTACCCTTCCCTACCCTGCCTTCTCACCCTCCACACTCTCCACACTCACAACACACAATTACTGTGACACTAAGGTCTCTATTTTGTGCAGTCATGCCTTAATTCCTACCCACACCTTCTCTACCTCCTCCTCCTCCTCTTCTTCTCACAGGCTAGACTTTCTATTTGTGGTCTCCGTCTTGCTTTTAAAGCACAGGTTTGGGTGGAAGTTGAAGCCAAGTGTGAGGTTTGGCTTGAATGAAGCCCCTAAAGGGCGTTAAGGTAGATTAGGAAGGGTATCTAAAGATGTAAGATGTTCCCTCAATCTAACAGTCTAAAATGTTGGAATCAATGGAATGTTAAGGTCTGCAGATCTTTGCTTTTGGTTCTCCAGCCGGTCAAATAAAGAGATCTTGAGATAGTGGAATAAATAGTCCAGTGGTGGAAATCGCCCGAGTCAGCAGTCCACTATTTATCCTCATTCTAGGGGGAAAAACATCACCCGTCTTACGAAAGACTGAAGGCAGAAGTTGAGTGTTTTTAATGTGTGTTAGCGTTTTTGTTTTTGCAGTGAGAAATTAAAGAGTCGGCGATCAGATGCTCAGAAACGCCGAACAGGTCAGCAGTCCTCTGTAAGTTGAGGCTTGCAGGATGTAATATACCTCCTTTTTAATCTATAATGAAATCGCTCGTGGTTACCTTGCTGTCAAGCCTCAGCCAAACACGTGGCTGACCTCCTCCAGGTGCAAGCGTTGCTCTTTTATTGGATTTTCTTCTTTTTCTTTATTATTTTTTTATCCTCTGCAGTAACACAAGGAGTATTAACCACCCAATTCATGTGATCTTTTGTTTGGGTCTGTAAAAAAAAAAAAAAAAGGCCTGCGGACAGACCTTTTAAGCACGTCTTATCGGTGTTTAGAAGTGCTTAATAGCCGCCAGTTCAGTCCACTGAACAGCTCTTGTTTTGAATTAGTTATAAAATAAACGTTTACTCTAATTATGCGTGCAGTTTAATGCCTGATGGCGTGATGTGTTTTTTAAAGGGTGCACTGTCATGTGAAAAATGGTCACTAGGCTGGTACTTACTGAGCCTTTAAGGCTGATGTAGGTAAATGGGCTGTATTGTGCCTCGAGCTGAAAAAGCAGCCCAGACGGAAGCACTGATTATAACCTCAGCATGATCAGGTAGGTAGGACAAACCACTGTCGGTTTGGGGCCGATCCAGGCATATTTGAATAGGCTATTTCAAGCCTAATCCAGTCCTGATCCTTTGTTTTTACCATTTAGTAGAGCATCCTCTAGGCCATTGGTTCCCAACCATGAGGGGACTCCCTGCCCTGCACGTTCGAGTGATTTTCTGCTTCTGCTAGTTTAGACACATTAGCTGGATCCAGGTGTGTTGGAGCAGGATAAACGCCAAAACGTGCAGGGCAGAGGGTCCTCGTTTGTTCTCAGTTTAGAGTATGTGGCACGTATCTGGACATAACTGTGGTTCTAGTGTTTGGACGCCTCCTTCATAACTTTGTCTAGTTTCTGCTATTTTTATTTGATTTGATTTTATTTTTTTCCGTCCACTCAATACCTCCCAGTTTTGTTGTGCTTCTGCAATGACTGAAATTCTGCTGTGTCATGACTGTGTGGGAAAATACGCTCCCATTAAGTCCTTACTCTCGAATTATGGCTGTTAGTAACTATGTATGGCAGAAACCCCCTTAGTTTTGCTGGTGGGAGTACTGCACACCTTCGTGGTTTTAAGCCAGCACTGAGCATTGCCTTCAAAACCGCGAGGAGGAGGATAATACACGTATGCGATAGAAAACATATCATTGGGCTTTCACTGTAGCCTCTGTGCGAGAGCTGTTTCACATCAGTGGTAGTTTTAAAGGAACTGGGAGCTGAATGATCAGGTAGGTAAGTCAGACTGGATTATAAGACATTAAACACACTCATAGATCATCTTTTTTTGTTTCTTTTTAATCGACTAAACGAAATAAATTAGTCTGAAATGTTGCAATATTTAAAATGTTGCATTATTTAAACACAAAGTGCATTTATGTCAGTATTTATTAGTAAAACATCTTGTCTGGCTTTATCAGTTGTAGAGACTCAGATTGGTGGCAAAAAAACTGGATTGGGACAACCCTAGAGATGTTTTAATTTGGAAATAAATGCTCTGATTAGGGAGTATCTGAGACTTAGACTTTGGTACTGCATCAAAATAATATTTCACATACAGAAAAATCATTGTTCTGCAATATGGGCTCTTTAACGCCTCATCACTTTCAGTTGTGCTGCCTAGATGGTTTCTAGATGTGGGCAGATAAGCAAATGAAGGTTGCTGGTGCTGCTGCTTTTCTTGATTATCACAATCGGTTCACCTGATCCATGCTATCACCCGCATTGGCTGAGTTAGTTCTGGATGGAATAGGGAGCATTTACCCTTGCCGTGGGCCTCTCGTCTTGTTTCTGTGAGGGCTGGCACCAGATTGTGTGTAGAAATACATCCCTGCTGAGTCTTTTTTGAGGGGTCAGATAAACCGGATGAGGTTTGTTACTGACGTTGACCGACCATGTAAACATTGTTAGTTTCAGCACATGCCGTGTACTCCTCAGTCTGTACCAGTGGTTTTAAAACTGGTCTTCAGTGATCTTATTAGATGGTCTGCGTTCTTACTCGGTCCAAATGTGTTGCATGTTTGGGTGTAACCAATGGCTTCGTACCTTACCACAGGCTTATTGGAATAGCTGTGGCGTGGATGTCTGTGTGGGAGTGAAAGCAATCGGCAAAATTTGAAACATGCTACATTTATGGCATTTAGCAGAATTATGGATCCAGTTGTAAAAATTGAACACTAGACGTGTGGTTTTTGTAATGTAAACACAACTTAAGACTAACTCTTACCATTTCTACAAGATTCAACTGTACCACTGCATCCCCCCACCCCTGTAACGGGATTAAACTGTACCACTACATCCTCCTACCCCTGTAACAGGATTAAACTGTACCACTACAGTCTCCTTCCCTTGTAACGGGATTAAACTGTACCACTACATCCTCCTACCCCTGTAACAGGATTAAACTGTACCACTACAGTCTCCTTCCCTTGTAACGGGATTAAACTGTACCACTACAGTCTCCTTCCCTTGTAACGGGATTAAACTGTACCACTACAGTCTCCTAGCCCTGTAACGGGATTAAACTGTACCACTACAGTCTCCTAGCCCTGTAACAGGATTAAACTGTACCACTACAGTCTCCTTCCCTTGTAACGGGATTAAACTGTACCACTACAGTCTCCTAGCCCTGTAACAGGATTAAACTGTACCACTACAGTCTCCTTCCCTTGTAACAGGATTAAACTGTACCACTACATCCTCTTACCCCTGTAACGGGATTAAACTGTACCACTACATCCTCTTACCCCTGTAACGGGATTAAACTGTACCACTATCAGTCTTCTAGCCCTGTAACGGGATTAAACTGTACCACTATCAGTCTTCTAGCCCTGTAACGGGATTAAACTGTACCACTATCAGTCTTCTAGCCCTGTAATTGTACGGTATAAAGAAAAGATGAAGCTATGATGTTACATAGTAATTATTAATAGTAATGTCACATAATGTGAAGCATAACCCATCCTAAATGTCAGAAGTATAATACTAGAAGTGTCGGATACGGTCCCTTAAACTCTTTAAAACTTAAAGGCTTGTGTGTGGGCCCAGCTGTCCGTTCCTCACTCTCAGATGACTTGAGTTACATATTAGTTTCAGAGCAGTTATTGAATAATTTATAATATTTACTGAATAGTCAGAAAGCACTGAATAACAGGTCTGAAAATTAAAACTCAAAAATAAGCCCAGGGATGGAGGAGCTCAGGTGTTCGAGACACCTGGCACAGTGTGTAACATGAGCTGAGAAAGCTTGACAGCCCTTTTCATGTGCTCTGAGAAGTGCTAGTTGAATTACTGGCCTTTCTCAGGATGTCCCACATACAGCTGGTGCAGTGAGGTAACTGATAACTAGCTTGGTAACATTAACAACAGTCGGTAACTTATTATAACTTACTGTTCTCCTGACCGAGGGTGAGTTTGAGGTGTGAGGTACATACAGTGCTGAGATGGGAACATTCTCAGTGCAGGCGCCGAGCCTAAATTCCCAGCTTTCTGCTCCAAGCTGAGCGATGCAGAGCTTTGAGCAGCAAGGGTCAAAAGTCTGCTGTGTTTCTGGGTGTTTGGCTGCAGATCAAGAGCGAGGCAGTTCAGCTGACTATGTGCTGTTTACTGGGAGTGCTCCGGAGGGCTCAAAGTGCACGTTCACGTTTTCAGTATAGACCCCCTCGCACTGACTGCACACAACCATGCCAGCCCTCATTTTCTGGTGTTTGGAAGGATGATCTATGAGGTGACCAAGACCTGTGCGGTCACTCTCATGCCTTGCTGAGATGTGGAGGACGGATTCTGTGGAGTTTTCGAACCTGTATCTCGATATGGCGATATTTTATCGGTTGTGTTATAATAAACAGTGCACTTTTCAGTACAGTGCTTCTGAGGGTGTCTTGGACATGAGCGTACTTAAAGACTAGGGCTGGGGCGAGTCGTTGACATAATTGTCATCAATTACAGAAATACGGCGATTTGCATAACATGTGCCAACGTGTCGCAAAGATTTTCATTATTTTCTTTGCATGACATTGGTAAGTACATAGCCACCCCTAACCTGAAATGGAGTATTAATATTTTTACTCAAATACTAACACCGAGGTGTATTTTATTGCAGAGTAATGCCCTGCAGTGCAGCCTTTGTGTTTTTTTAGAAGAATATGGTTGAAACATATGTTAAAATGTTGAGAGAAACACTTAAATATGTATAAATGGACATTTTTATTGTTTTTTTATTGTTAGAATAATTCATTACATTAAATAAATAAGCATTAGGTACCACCCTAATTGTAATTATTAATATACCTTATTATATTATATATAATATACCTTAAGAGGTAAGATAAGATAGTCCTTTATTAGTCCCGCAGTGGGGAAATTCTCAGTGTCACAGCAGAAAGGGATAGCAAGACACTCAGTTACAAAAATGTAGATAAATAATTTGCACTATATATACAATATACATATTGAATGAATTTAAAAAGCAATAACAATATTAATAATATTAATATAAACTTACTATAATATATTAATATACCTGAGTGATCAGCTCTTCAATTCTTGGTTGATTGGATGTCCACTTTTACAGGTGCTTCAAAGTAGAGCTGCATAGAGCGGCATTGCAAATAACTGACTGTCTGTCTACCTATCTATCTATCTTTATCTCTATCTATTTATCTTTATCTCTATCTATCTATCTATCTATCTATCTATTTATCTCTATCTATCTATCTATCTATCTATCTATTTATCTCTATCTATCTATCTATCTATCTATCTATCTATTTATCTCTATCTATCTATCTATCTATCTATCTATTTATCTTTATCTCTATCTATCTATCTATCTATCTATTTATCTCTATCTATCTATCTATCTATCTATCTATTTATCTTTATCTCTATCTATCTATCTATCTATCTATTTATCTCTATCTATCTATCTATCTATTTATCTTTATCTCTATCTATCTATCTATCTATCTATCTATCTTTATCTCTATCTATCTATCTATCTATTTATCTTTATCTCTATCTATCTATCTATCTATTTATCTTTATCTCTATCTATCTATCTATCTATTTATCTTTATCTCTATCTATCTATCTATCTATTTATCTTTATCTCTATCTATCTATCTATCTATTTATCTTTATCTCTATCTATCTATCTATCTATTTATCTTTATCTCTATCTATCTATCTATCTATTTATCTCTATCTATTTATCTTTATCTCTATCTATCTATCTATCTATCTATCTATCTTTATCTCTATCTATCTATCTATCTATTTATCTTTATCTCTATCTATCTATCTATCTATTTATCTTTATCTATCTATCTATCTATGAATGTTTATACGTCAATGGTCTAACGTGTCCTGTTCTTGGAGTAAAATAAATGATAATTAGCATATATAATCTTCCACTGGTAGAACTATGTGAGAGCAGCGAAAACCTTGTAGCCTGATATGCTTGATGCAATGCACCCGACACCTCTTTTGCAACGGCGATGCTGAAACGATATATTGTGCAGCCCTATTTCAAAGGGTTCTTTGAGCAATGCCATAGAAGAACCACATTTGGTTCTGCAATGTTTACATAGTAAATATTAATGCAGTTCTTCTTGAAATACAGACACCTAAATAATCAGAAAAGTGTATTTCGCTCCAAGTCAACTCAATAACAAGGTCATATTGCCCGTTTCTTAACTGGCAATGCAAAACCTTCTAGGTTTTTATCTCGTGCCTTTTTCCATTCACGTCTTTGTCTTAAACTTCCTCTTATTGGTTCTCGTCATCCCATCCCTCCAAAACTTGTGCAATCCTTAAAATAAATGTAGAGGCAGTGAAACTGGCATGTAGACTGCAGAAGTTAGCAAGTTCTCTTAGACATTGACGTAGATTGAAAAAATGTTGGCTGGCATTGAAGTCTTTTGGTACGACAGAAGTCTTTTGCTGTCAGATGTCTGTACCTTTTTATGCTTAATAAAACGATAATTATGAGGCGAATGCAGAAGCTTTGTAGCGATTCCTTTGATGAAAGTTACCTTTTTGTAGCTATAATTATATAATTATATTATAAAAAAGTTGCAAAAATAATTGTAAGATGACGAATAATGAACTGAAAGAAAATAATAGATCAAAATAGCAAAACCGGTTATTAATAAGTAATAAAATAATGTAGTTAATTTTAATATGTAACATGTCATGATGTTAGTCTATTAATTATGAACTATCAATTAATAATAATAACTGAATAATAAAATAATAATCATAATATTTCAATGAAACCAACTTGCATAAAAATTTAAGAGCATTTCCTTTTCGGTTGTCTTCAGGGCTCGCTTGCTTCCTGCTTGTGGTTGTTTCTTGCTTAGACAGAATATTTCTGACGTCTGCTTTCTTACATTTTCTTTTTTCTTCTTTAAAGGGCCATGGCTCAAGGGCCTAAAGGGGCCTCAGCGTGGTGCATAGCATTCAGCTTTCCCACGATGCACCAGAGGGGGTGGGGTATGAGAGAGAGCAAGAGAGAGCGAGAGAGGGGGAAATGTGGAATGTCCATGGCTCTAGGCCTACAACAGGCTGCAGCTGTAGCCATCTAATAGAGAATTCCACTTTTCCCTTAATGCACTTCCGTGAGCTACTGGTGCTCTTAACCACTGTCCAAACCCCACTGCCCAGAAAGACATTACTCATGCCGGGCCAGTGGCTGCTTTTCTGCTTACTGCCTGCAGTATCTACGCCTGGGCTTTACCAGTACATGAAACAAATGGACAGCTTTTATTTTTGCTTGTTCATTTTAATGCATTATTGAAGGATTGAACTTAGTTGAAATGTATTAAATCTGCTTAAAGTGGTGAAAACAGGATCACGTAACCCCTCAACTTCACACACAGCAGCCAGACCAGCAGAAAGGACCCGCTGTTTGTTTACTGGGTGATCGGATTAGCTGGGTGCTGCGAATGTGCGCACTTGTTCATTCTGCTTTAAGGTTTTCCTACTTTATTCCCCCCCCGTTTCTCTCTCTTCTTTCTGTCATTCTTTCCCTTTCTTTTACTTTTCTTTCTAGCCTTGTCTTTGCTTTTAGTTTTCCTTTTAGATTTTTTCCCCTTCTTCCTTCTTTCTCATTTAGTTCTTTCATTCTTTCTCTCTGTATTACGTGTGAGAGCCTCAGAAATGATGAGTAGTGCTCCTTTCAATAAATTATTAATTACTCATTACAGATAAGAAAAAGGAGCATTAAATATTAACGTCCAGTATGTACAGCTGTAGGTACGGCCTTTATACAGGGCAGGCCTAGTTTGATATAAATGTAGTGGCTTGTTTGTCTCTGTAAGTAGAGCCTCAGGGTAGAGCCTGCTCTGTGTGCCTCAGTCGAGTCAGTAGAGAGTAGCTTTTTGTAATTATACTATAATAGAGAGCAAAACTGTATGAAAAATAAAAATACTGTAAGTACTCAATGGTTTTAAACACCCTTTTATTTGCTTTTTCCATGTGTGGTCTAATCATGTAATCTAATCATCTCGAGCGCTCATAATATGTTCAAAAGGGCTGAAATGAAATCTTGGGCTGTATGAAGTATTTCTATAATCAGTTAATCTGCTGAATATTTTTCGGATTATTCGGCTGAACGAGCTAGGCTGTTCCTGTCTCAGAGATGCACGCCACCGAAAACGTCTTTCATTTAAAGCTTGTAGCTTTGATGATTAGAACATGGTTCTAGAGACAATTGAGGAGGAGTCTCTCTTATTTAAACCTCAGATGTTTAGTCTGGTCTGCTCTTGATTGTTGACGTGAGTGGTGAAGATCACTACCATGGCCAGATCCTGAGAGCTCTCTGAGGCCTTCAGAAAGAAAGGCTGTAGATGCAGAGGAACCTGGGAAGGGGGTTAAGATGATCTCAGAACAGTGTGAAATCAGCTGCTCCGCTGTCCACTAAATCTTTCACAAGTCACTGCCAACATGGCCCGATCAGACCAGCTCAGCAAGTTTAGCCCAAGAACAGACCACAAGACGCGTGAAGAGGTCTCCAACAGTCCTAAAATGTCAGCACGGGATCTAAATGTTGGTCAAAGTATGGTATCTACCATCAGAAAGAGGCGCCACGAGCTTGATCTGGAGATCCCACTCACGTCAACAATCAAGGGCAAACCAGACTAAACGTCTGGGGTTTAAATAAGACCTACAGAATCCACTCTAACCATGTTCTGATCTTCTGCAGATGTGATTTCAATTTTAGACGTCTTCAATTTTGTCCTACAAGAAAGTGGCTACTAAACACATCTTATTAATGTCCATATATTAAAATATCTTGAAGATGAAGACACATTTGAATATAATTTACATGAATGTAGATGATTTTAACAAGTAACATTCGTACATGATTGTAGCGTCAGCTGTCTTTTTGTGGGCATTTCTCTGTCCAACTGCTGAAATCGTGTTCTGTAATCTTCCAGAATGACCTGGTTTAATCTTTTTACATTCATGCATAGTTGCTGTTAACTTGAAGGTACTCCAGCTTGTGTGGTGTTCTCAAGCTAGCACGCTATCCATATGTGTGGACATATGTATGATATTTTATCATATCGTGATAAATTGTTATTGTGATTCACAATATGCTTTTCTAAGCATAACAAGGGTATTGTCAGGGCTTAAAGAACACTGGTCAACTGCACGTTTCATTACAAGCAGTGTAATTAGTCTGGTTTAACTGGTTGAAGTGCAGCAGATTTTGACTAAGACTCAGTGTACTCTGTATGGGAAAGTATTTCAATAGTAGGCTTTAAAGTAGAGCTGCACCGATCCGATATTAGGATTGGATATCATTCCCGATACTCACAAAATTAGCTGGATCTGGTATCGGATAATTAGGCTGATCCATTGAGCCGATCCTTTCACTGCCCTAAATGTTTAGATGTTTGCAGTTTTTGATTGCTGCTTGTATGTTTGACCAAGTTATTTATTTATTCTCAGGTTCAGCTGCTAGATTTTATTTTGAATTAAACTTAACATTTAAAAATAAGATGGATTACTGTTTGTTTTTAACAAAGTAAAGATACTTTTCAGTTTTGGCTGATACATTTGATGTATTTTAATATTTTAAGCGGTTTGACTTTTTTTTATATATATGTTTTGAATTTGATTGCTGTGTCAAGGTCCTGCACAACTGCTTATTTTAGTGACAAAGAAATAGCAGTTACGTACATTTATATCCATATGTTAATTTGTTATATTTAGTTTTACAAAGTTAGTAAAGTAATGCTTAAGTCAATCCTGATGGCTTGAGTCTCTCCCACATGGTGAGGTTTACGGTTTATTAATTCAACAAAAGTATTGGTTTGGAATCTGATATCGGCTGATAAGAAGGTTTATGTATCTGTATCGCAACTGGAAAAGCCGGATCGGTGCGTCCCTATTTTAATGAATCCGTTGTTACTGATAGAAATTGTACATGCTACATATCATGAGGCAACATTAGAACACAATCCACTGTGCCGGTTATTTACAGTAGACACGTTGGCACTTAATGCTTTAAGCCATGTCACAAAAGCTTCAGAAGACGCAATGCCTTTTAGAGACGTATTACAAGCTGTTAGGGCCCTAACTGGCCTGATTCTGAGTATGATGACTGTAGCCACGTGTTCGCTCTGCCACAGGTTTTTACCTGCCTGAAGAGCAGGACCGTGGGAGCTGTGCTGAAACGCCTGCGGATTTCTCCATTTACATGTGTTTACATAAACAGCGCTAGCTGGGAAAGTGATCTCCTTCACTGTAAACAATAGCAGAACCACAGTGATGACTGAGGCAGGGATGGCCAAGCCCTCAAGAGGAATGGCTGTGGTGGTGCTGACATTTTTGGCATCATGTAAACACCTTTGCCCCTGCGGAAGTCCATGTTTAACTCCTTACGCTTTTTAAAGTGTCCGCATCTGGATCTGTACGTCTGTTCCTTATTCTCTGCACGTTAGATTCAGGATGGTCACTGGAAAAGGTTCACAGAATCATTCAGATGTAGAAACTTTGTCCCGATGTTATGTTTATATATATTTTTTGTTTACAAACATCAAGTACACAGATGGCACTGTACGTCACAGCCACACACATAGTATACAGAAAAGAACAGAACCAAGTCTCTGAAGGGCAAGACCCTCCAGGTAGGTCCAAAAAGGGGGACCATACCTGCCAAAAAGGTCTTTTTCCCAAGGGGAAGGAAGGACGTCAGCTGAGAGAGCCATAAGGTCAGTGATGGGGCTCGTTGAGAGGAACAGAGTAGTAAGATACTTTAAGATACTCTTTTAATTTCTTATTTTATTTTTTTATATATATATTTTTTCTTCTCTAAAAGTTGCCAAAATAAAAACCTGTCTCAGTTGGAAATCAAAAATATCGTCCAATTGATACAGTCAAGGGCGCATAGCAAACCACATGTAAAAAAAATATTCTGTATGTAATAATAATAATATATAGTGCCCTTCCCTCCAGAATGGTTTGTTTTTACTTCAGGTCCAAAAAGAATGAACGAATGTGCCTCTCTGTGCCTGACATTTAAAACATAGATCAGCTCTCTCGGGGTATATTTGGTGTAGTCGTACTGGTGTTAAGTAGATTCTATGTATGAACTCGACACTAAGTTGAGAACTTTTAGTTTTACCATAGTTTGAAGTGTCCGTGTTTACAAAGGTCAGAAACGCTCAGCAAATGACCTACATTGCAGTTAATACAGTTTCTATGTATCAGTATCACTTAAACTGAACAGCTGTTTCAGTGGCATACTGCTTTTATTTAGGTATACTGTGGTACAAAAATGCATGGTTATCACACCGTGCTCATTACCTTAATAGCAGCATTGGAAAAAAATGTCATCGAACAAAGAATCCCACCAGTTTCCTACAATTTTCAGAGTTTAAACCAACCAGCCAGTCACTGGATTCATGGAAAAAAACAAATCAGCAGATTAATCCGTAATAAAAATAATCAAAAGAGCTTCACCTTCATAAATACATTATTGTGAGGCGAGCGTTTTCACACACACTGCATTTAACCCATCCATGAACACATACACACATTAGTGAATACACATGCCCGGAGCGGTGGGCAGCCATCGCTGTGCTGCCGAGGAGCTGAGCAGGTCAGGAGCCCAACTGTGTTGGCTTGTCGAGCCTGGGTTTGAACCCACAACCCCGTCATCAATAGCCACCCCTGCTTTTGTTCGACCAAAAAATGTAATTTTCATTGCAAAGAATCAAGATATAATATCAGTAATAGTAATAGTAATAAGTTTAATAATAGTAGTAATTATCATAGTAATAATAATACAAATAGTAAGAGCAGCATCAATAAAGAAAATTGTGAAATACCATGATACCGTACAGCGGTGATCTTTTGTGAGGTGGTTACCATACCATGAAACTCTCGTACCGTTGCAGTCCTACTGAACACCAGTATTGTTTGTTACCAGTTCCGATTTGTGCAACATCAACCAGCAGCAGAACCAGTTGAATAACTTGGAGAAGCTGCTGAATAATAAATAGTCGTAAGATTAGTAAGGCTATAATAAACCTATGGTTTGAGGGGCTGAGAAGAGCGGGACTGCTGGAGGTTTTGCCGGGTTTGCTGTATGACCGTTCAGTGGGCGTTTGCTCCTGCGGTTGATTTGGTTTTATTGGTGTGACTGGGTGTGTGTTTGGATTCCAGTTGTGAGGGAACAGGCCTCAGAGGCCATAACTCATTCACACACACACACACCACTCTCTAGAGGGCCTCCAAATGCAACATCTGCTGTGTGTCTCTCTCTCTCTCTCTCTCTCTCTCTCTCTCTCTCTCTCTCTCTCTCTCTCTCTCTCTCTCTCTCTCTCTCGCTCTCTCTCTCTCTCGCTTGCACACTATCACCCTTCCCCTTTAGCTTTTTGGGTAGTATGCAGTTGTTCATATTATCTGTTTATAATTTATAAGTTTATTTTTATTAATGGGGGGGCAGTATTTTTCTGTCAGAAATCAATTTTATTTATTTATTTTTACACAGATTTTTGAGCACAACCCATCTTCTAAATTATATTTGCCCCAAAAATAAGTACCTTGTCACAAGCGGAGGAGCAGATCTGCCTTACTACCCACAAAAAAACTTCTCTACTTGGTATGAAAGGAGCACAGTCATCAAAAATAAATCCTACAGCACACTCCAGCTGATCCGGATAGAGCTTCATCGTATCTTTCCTAACGGATTTATCCCTTATGATGAAAAAGAGGAGTAGTCTGTGTTGTTATGACCCACGTAAGTCAAATGACATCACTGAGCACAGAAACAGCTGGTCATCAGCTTCATTCCTGAAGTAGCTCATTACATGAGAAACAGACACCGCTTTTTCAAAAATGTAGCGTGGTGAGTAGGGCTGTGCATTGGCAATATGATGTATATCATGATAATGGGTTAGGGTTCAGTATAGGGCTGGGCAAAATGAATCTAAACTTTCAGAACCTCTAAAAAAAAAAGTAAAAGAAAGTAATCTTGCCCATGTCAATTATTATTATTATTGTTATTATTATTATTATTATTATTAGTGTTTATTTGTAATTCTGTTAGTTAGTATTTTCTCCACTGTGTGTGTGTTCATGGGCCCCCTTAAAAAAGGTAAATGTTAATTGTTATTGATTTGAAGTCATATTGATTTCTTTCTTTATTTAAAAAAATCTAATTTCTGGAAAACTGTCAAAGTATATGCATAAAATTTTCCTGAAGTGGCTCATCACATGAGAAACAGCCACCAGAGCTGTAACATGCTGAGTAGGGCTGTGTATTGGCAATAGGATGCATATCACAATATGGGGGTTAGGATTCTGTATAAGGCTGAGCAATTAATTAAAAATGTACTGATATTCAGAATCTAATGAACATATATATATATATATATATATATATATATATATATATATATATATATATATATATATATATATATATTTTATGTATGTATTTATTTATTTATTCTTTTTTTTTTTTGTAATTCGTTTAGTACCTTTTCTGCTATTTTAAAAATATCTAATTTTGGGAAAGCTGTCATAGTATAAAAAAACATAAGTTTCTGCAATCAGAACAGTGGGATCTTCAGAGACGCAACAGTCTCTGCAACTAATCATTGCATGTAAAACAGTATTGATTTTTAATGAATAACTTATCGTGATGCGAATGTATTTTTATATGGAAAATCAAACCCTAGTCGGCCATAGGCGGAGACAGTGGTGTTCTCCACTACAGCGGACAACAGGGCGATAATGCGGCTCATCCATTCCACTAATGGGGTTTATTGTATTTGCTGAAATGACACAAAGCTGACAACAAGCTAGTGCCGGGCGATACGACCTCAAATCAGTATTAATTACTGATTAACTGAACATTTACCTCTGTATGGATTAATGAACAATTCCATAAGAGTTGCTGAGTTGGCTCTGTGTTTTCAGCTTCTCCCCCATGTTGCTTCCATGTTACAGACAGGACAGGACACATTTCTCTAGAGGAGCGTTTCCAGATTCTTCTGTCTGTCGTTTGAGTTTGCCATCTTTCAGTCATGTGATGTAAATGGGTTGTGCAAACATACACAACTTTTTTTTTTCCGGCAGTGTTGGTGATCATGTTGGTGTTGGTATGAACTATTAATCGTAAAGAGCATCAAGTCAAAATCTACTTATTCTGAAAAAAAATCTTTAAAGCAAATAATAATCTATTATTTGCTTTAATAAGCTGAACATTGATCAGTGAGCCATTTTAATAAGCAAAAGTAACATTCTTCAGCTTAGCTATTGTGGCAGTTTCGTGTTGATGACTCTTCTTCCCAATTTTGGGTCTATTTCTAGGCCAGTCAGTCATATGTCTAAAGCGTCATTCATGGTGCTCATCTGAAGGGCTCCGACTGAGAGCATCAAGAACAGCTAATTATAACTACTGAGGAAGTCGGAGCCCTGACCATCTTACACAGGAAAAAAGCTTAGGTGGCTGCTATGGTTAAGCTATGGGATTTACGTGCATACGGTTTAAAAAGAAAATGTTCTGGTTGGTAAAAACTAAAAAACAGAATTTCTTAGGTGACCTTTCTAAATGTAGTTTTGACAGCTTGTGCGTAGGTTAAGGCTTTAAATTAAACATTTTTATTGTACATATTGTGCACCAGCAAAATAATATTTTAGACCGAATATGTGTTAAAAAGATTGACGTCATCAATTTTCTTTATTTAACATTGAGTATTAATGCGCCAAATTCAATGAAATTGTCAATTCTAATGAACTAAATCCTAAATATGCTCTCTTAAACAATCACAAACTCTATGCATCATTAATAAATATAAACAATATCCACAGTATGCTCAGAAAAAGCATATTGTGTCGCATGTTCCCACAATAGCAATAAAATATTGCCCAACCATACAAAGTAATTTATTACAGTAATGATGCTAAATCATAAAAAAGCAGTTTCTAAAGCCCTCCTCTCATTAATGTGTGCGTAAGCCGGTTACTCTTTGCTGAAGCGCAGACTTTCCGTCGGCAGTCACCCATGATAGCAAGTCTGCAGGATCTTACAGGAAAAGTCAGTTCTTCCTTAAGTACACAGCGTCTGTTTGCACATCGTCATCTGGTCAAAAAGGTTCGACAGCTGCAGTTTGTAAACAGATGTGTTCTTTTATGCGCTGTGGGTATTTGCTCAGCCACGTTCTTTCCCAAGCTTCGATAAGATAAGGTCAAATAGGGAACGGTGAACTTGGGCAGAACAAGGGTTCTGCTTCTCTGAAGTTACTGTGTTGTAGCAGTTTTTATGTATTTATTTTTGTGCTGTTTGTCCTTATGAACGCAGGGTGTGTGTTATGTCTGTTAGACAGATGTTATTGATGTTATTGATTCATCTAGTTTAGTATTATCACGCACTATTGTGTCTAGTGTTGAATGGGTTCTCCTTTTCTTTGTTCTGTTCATTCATCCTTTGATGGATGCATTGCGTAATTAGACAGCCTATTGGTGATAACTGTTGAGGGAGCAGATGGACCAATTTGATTTATTTATTATTTTAACATTATTTTTAGAATAAGAGTAACTTTTTTTGCAATAGATTATACATGCGGTGAACATGGGTTTTGGCATATGATGGAAAGAAAGTACATGTTAAGTTTAAATTCTCCACTATCCTGAATGAAAGATTTGACATTTCTTAGTGCGTCTATATTCATAATTTGAAAATACCAGCTGCCCTTTATAATTTTCTATGCAATCAAAGTGGGCCGGCACATCTTAAAATAGAAATGATTCACATTCACTTGCATTAAAAGATAAGATAAGATAATCCTTTATTTCTCCCGCAGTGGGGAAATTCTCAAAAAAGAAGTGTCCGTGTTCTAGCAGTTCTGGTCATACTCAGAAAATTATGACGTGGAGGTGGGCAGTATGGCAGAAATATAACACAATAAACCACAATGCATTAAACTGTTGCTTCTGTAAAGTTAGAATTTGGGTAGGGCAGCTACAAAATGTTTTAAGTGAGCTGTGTTATATTATTAATCCAGTATCATTATGCTTATTGCTATGTTTATTGACCGCCTATGTAATGGAAAAATACGCCATCTAACTTTTTCTTTTAAAGTTAGCTACCTCAGGTTTAGCAGGCTGAAGATTCTCCACAAGAGGGCCCTATTAGTACTGGAATAGCTTTCCCTGCTTCACAGCAGTGACACTGTTTTCTTGAATCGTTGAAGCAAAAAGAGTTCATTAACTCGTATTGATGGTTAAGCCCTTTTTTGCTGCTATATAAAACATAAAATATAATTTTAATGGTTTTATAAAGATATAAAAAGAGTCTACAAAAGGTTCTCGTGCAACGCAAAGTATTTGTTGTTCTATATTCAAACCATTGAAGCTGTAAAATCTAGGATTCTCTGTTCTTCTCCGTGAACTTCTGATCTTGAGTCAGTTTTAGTTTTTCGGACCCAATGAATGAAGTTGTTTGTGGCGGAGGGCGTAAGGGTTCGGAGCTCAGCACTGATGGTCTGCAGCACTTTCCCTGTGTGATCCCAGATAAGAGAAAATTGGCAAGAAAGGTGGAGATTCCAGTAACAGGAGGAGTGTTTCTTAAGTTTCTCCAGTTTCTTAACTCGAGTCTGTTACATGTTCCTCCAGCTATGGTGTAAGAATAGAATTGAGCTTTTTGAGAGGGTCTATTTTCAGAACTTAGTTCCTCCCCACAAACACGCACAGATGGCCAAACATGGTCCCTTTGGTCAGCTTTTTTTTTTTTTTTTTGCCATGGAAAAAAAAAGTATCAGAAAAGTGTTTTACATTTAGGAGCCCTTATTTGTAGTGCCTGTGCTACTCAGTCAATGCTAAGTCTTTTGTAGACCTTTCATGAAAATCAGCCTTGAGCAGCAGTCTCCTTCTGGTGGCAGATGCTGTACTTTGACATCAGCTCATCTCAAACGTTGAAGCTCTAAAATATAGGATTCTACTCTGTTCTGCTCAGTGAATTGCTGATCTTGAGTCAGTTTAGTCTTTTAGATCCTAATGAACGAAGATGCTGCCATAGCTACCTGTAGGTCCTGTGATGTCTCCAACAATCCTCACATGTCTTTAGCAGTGGTCGGCTCCTGGGCTCAACTTTCTGGGACAGTCTGACCTGGTCATGTTGACGGTTATTTCACTTGTAAATGATATAGCAGATATAGCAGTGGAATGGCTGGTTTCTAATTGGTCTGAGATCTTTCTAAACTCCTTCTCAGACTCTCCCAGCATCTGCAACCCTCTTTCCAAATGCCTCCGAGAGCTTCTTGGATCTTCTCATGGTGATCTTCACCACTCATGTCAACATTTTAAGAGCAACCCGAACAAATGGCGAACTAAACACCAGTCCCAAATACAGAAGTGCACCCTACACCCTTGGCCCATCCTCGGCTCGTTTAGGGGAGGGACTCCTTGTTGCTGGTTGCTTTCAAACTTTTCTGCATGCATTTATTAATAATTTTTTTTTTTGCAAAATGTCAGGGCCTAGGATCACCCGTGTTAGGGCCTAGGATCACCTGTAGAATAGAGCTGTTCTATTCTACAGGTGATCCTAGGCCCTAACACGGCACTTCACTGTGCAGGAATACCTGCAAACAGGTATTGTAGAGGTCCTTAGTTGATAAGTCTCAGTAGTCACATGACAAAATGAACCCATCTCCAATCCCACATGTGGCGCCAGGATCGCATCAGAGGACCAGCGATCGGGGCTTCCTGGCCCAAAAAAAAAAAAACGCTTTCGCACTTGTCCAGATGTACCGAACTTGCGGCACAACCAGACCTGGGTTCGGAAAAAAGCTCTAGTGTGAGAATGCCCTCAATGTGTGGGGTTTAAATGTGACCGACTTCTCCAGAATCCTCTCTTACCATCTACAGCTGATGTTCTGCACCATTTTCTGATTTACACATTTTAGGTAATTATATTTTATCAATGATGATTAAAGACATTCTTCAGTTTATATGTGTTTAGATATCTTCCCTCCATCTCTCAGTATTGATCACCTGAAGATCAGGTGTTTAAAGGTTTTTATGGGGTGTCCTGATTTATTCACTTGACTGTACATTCCTCTCACAGAGCATCAGAGAGTCAAATCTTTCACTCTTTCCCCTCTTTTAGCAGCGTTTGCTATTTGGAGTGCCACTTTAAATAACTAATGAACAGTAATACACACGTTTTATGAGTTTCTATTGACTGAGGTGCAAAAAGCCCCCCCCCCCCTCCTTCACATTGTGTGGCTTTTACATTAGGTAATCAGATCACTCTGCTTCTTACTGTGTTAAAATGATGAATCCGATGCAGAAATGAATCAGATAAGCTTGATGAAACTTCAGAAAAAGATGGTGAACATGAAGGGAAGATGGCTGAAGCCGTCAGACTGTGTAAATGAACTGTTGATTTTGCTGGGGGGTTTTTTTGGGCCGATAACAGGATGTTTATGCCTTGCGTAGCCTGCAATCAAGTTAAACACAGCCTCTATTTGTTTGTTTGGCTACACAGCTAAAGAAGAAGCTGAGATGCATCAGCCTGCGCTTCACTGCAAAGCCGAGTGATCTTTTGCTGGGCGATTGTGAGCTTTCCTCTGACTTTAACCCCTCTACGGTATTTGTGTCCACTGCACAGGGCATGGTTCATTGAGGGGCGTGTCTGCGTGTTTGTGTACAACCATGAAGCGGTGGATTTAAATAAATGTCTCTAGTAGAATACTCTTTCTGAATGAAATATTTCTGACCTCCACTTAAGTGTTAGCCTTCAAAGTTTACTCGACTGCCCTATACACACACTTTGAGTCCATTTCCCAGCAGGCCTGCGAAGTCTCTCTCTCTCTCAATCTCTCTCGCTTTTCATTCTCAGCTCTCTCATAGCTGTTGTTTCGGAGCGCCGATGCTCTCTGGCGTTTGAGAGCGGCCCGGAGATCATTTCCTCTGCCTCTGCTGATGGCTACCAGATGGCTGCAGAGCTTTCTCGCTCCGTCTCTCCTGCTCGCTCGCTCGCTCGCTCTCTCTCTCTCTCTCTCACTTGCTTCCTTTCTCTCTGTCTTTTGTTTGGGTCTGAGGGCCGTTTAGAGCCTTCGTTGTGTATCAAGTGGCCCGATTCAGAGAGAGGAGCTGTTTGTCTGCCTAATCCTGCAGTTCTATTTAAGACTAGCAGGGGATATAGGGCTCTTGGACTAAAGAATACACACGTTTAACATGAGGTCTTGGGGTATTTTCCTCTTTTACAGGAGCTCCTCTGCAAGGACTGTTTTCCTTCCACCTCTTTTGAGGTTAAATTAAGGCTGAATTACCTGCACTTACTGGAGGTCTGGTCATTTCAGTCACATCTGTGTTATTCCGGGCAGATTGTATTTGGTCAAGCACACACTTTATATCGAAGAATCAAAAATTCAGTCTAATTGATGTTGGAACTTTACTTCTGAGATAAGAGCCTCTCTTATTTCTCTCACCTTTGCTTGCTTTGATTGTTTGGACCCAACGTTGGGAATTCGGGTCTATTTGGCCTCTAAACTCGCTTGTTCTGTGGTCATTTTGAAAGTGTCCAGATGAGTTTTATATAGCAGTGTCGATCGATTAAAAAATATATATGTATTGTTATTACTTCTGATTAATTACAAGTAAAAATTTGTAACTTTTTTAGGAGGAACCTAATTGACTGGCTAGAGATTTTTTTTTTTTTGCTTTCAAATCTTCACTTTCGAAGCTTTTCAGGCTTCTAATAGAGCATTAATAAAGCTTTAATAGAGAAAATGCTTCAACAGCTCAGCAGTAGCTCGGCTGTGTTTACATCACTAAATAAAACCGTTAATACGTCACTAAAAGAGCCGTAAAAGAGAGAGACCTAAGATGATTCATTTGCGCTAAAAAAAGATTTTACAGATTAATCGCAGGTGTTAGCTTGTTACATTGACTGCACTACTTCTATCACACGTACGTCGTCCTCCCTTGCTAATCCACAGCTAAGTATCTAAAAGATGGTTACAAATAGGGATGCAGTGATACCACTTTTTCTTTCTGATACCAGATTTGTAAGTATCTGCCGATACCAACTCTGATTTAAATACTGGATGGATGACTAAATTCTGATACTCCTTAAAAAGAAAAGCATGTACTGGTTGAGTAACTGCACATTTGAAAAGTTTCAGAGCTATGAAACAACATAAATCACCACGATGCAGTAAGCAAGTAGGCATAAGCATAATCTTGCTAAGCTCGACCAAACAGCTTTTTATTTAGTGTTTAAAATTCACATTTCATTACAAGAACACGCCTCTGTGTAAAAAGATACTAAACTTCAGTGTGTGGCTTTAAAACCAGCTGCTTAAACGCAACCTTTTAGAACCAAAAACACCACATGGAAAGAGAACCTGATAAAGGTTCCATTCAATGTCTTTATTTATGACATTTAATGACCATTAATTAAATATATTAATGACAAAGACTGTTTGACTGGCTGTTTTCTGATTGTTTAAACGTTTGGTTTTTATAAAGTAAACAAACCTAAATTTATTTAAAAAAAAAAAAAGTACGGCATCAGTGAGCTTTATGGTATCGGTTCTCTCTATTACCAATATCGATACTTCCTTTATGGAACCAAGAGCTATTCTCTAATGGCATCGCTTTAAGAACCATGTGGAGCGACACCAGTGGCCTTTTAGCCCCACCTTGCTTTCCCACATTTCTTCAGGATTCTTGAGTAATCGTGGGCGGGTCATTTTACGGAAAGCCGCTACCCGAACAGCTCAGTAAGGGGGTGTAAATGACCACAGTAGCATTAGCCACAGCAAATGACCACATTAACAGCTGTAAGTTTCTGTGGAGGTTTACGTCTCGCTTGCCGTGCTTCTCGCTTTGGGTGTCCCCTCTTTCGGCTAGCAGGCCCAGGCGAGTCGTAGACCGTAGAAAGCCCAGTGCACCGCTCTTCAACAAGGGATTGTGGGTGATGTCTCAGTTTTAGCAGAGTCTGCCGATGTTGAAAGCAGAAGAAAAAACTAAAACTAATGTGCAGTCAGTTTTGGGGAAACTCTTCTCTAGCTAAAGGGAACGTGCAGAGCAAATTGAGGGTAGGCTCACTGTTTTAGAAGCCGGACCGCCTGTCCGTGCCAATAGCATGTCACATGAATTAAACCTGAGGCTACTCTGAGACTTTTTTCTGAGATTCGCTGCCAAGCAGACATTATTTTTATATAAAATCGTACGCACAAAGCTACCAGAGTTTTCAGGAGTTTCACTGGTGTTGCTTTTTAAGAGTGTAGGGCTGATCTGCTTGTTCTTCACTAGGCCTCGACAGGTTTGGGGTGGAGGGTACTCTGATAAACCGTCCCATAATCCAGCTATTTTTCACTGTAGACGTGCAAAGGATGTGTTTTATTGGGCTATAATGTCCCTATGTACCTGTGTAGTTTAATATTCTGGAGCAGTTACATTGCTTTACGTTGGGGTTGCAGTAGACACTGGCAGCCAAACGATTATTGGATGTTTATTGATGATGAGTGGTGTTGAACTTTATTACTGCGAACAGAATTAGCTGTAAGACACACATTACATGCTGCTTTGCAATGTAGTCTTGGACAGTAAACCTTACTCCTGTATAGCATCCATAGTTACAATGTACAGGACAGTACATGATAAAACAAGAGCTTCTGAAGAAAGTAGTGAGATCTTGTCGGTGAGCTAGTCTGAAGAACAGAGCTCGGTTCCTCCAGGATTCTCCTGGACGCCCCCCAGTCCAGCCAGCACAGCGTGGAGGATGTGTTCAACTCCATCAGCAGCAGCAGCAGCAGCAGCAGCAGCAGCAGCAGCAGCAGCAGCTCACCTGATTTACCATCATTAAGCCCTGATTTACCACCAAACCAGGTGTTGATATGAGGAGAACTCTAAATAACACTAGACTCCATGAGAGAGGAGAACTTTGGAGATGTTCTAATGATGAATACAGTGATGGAGAACCACCAACACCTTCTGTAGGAATGTTATCATTAGTGTTTATTCTAATATCAGTGTTTTACTGGTCAAATAAACACTTACTGACCAGATTAGCAGCCTTTTCTATTTTTTTTATTTCTCAGTATTTGGTCTGGGCTGTGTTTAGGGTGCCCTGAGGGGTTGGTTTTTGGATTTTGGGCTCCGGTTTCCAGTGGGGTCCTAACGCGTAGGAGGAGGCCGGCTGCAGACAAGCTGTGAAATGCCGCTGCCACCCTGCGTAATTTCTCAGGTTAATGCGAGGCCACATAGGCCTGGTCTGTCTTTGCCTACATGTGTACTTGTGAGAGACAGTAAGTGCGAGAGAGCTCTCCATGATCGGCCCCTGTGACAGCACTGCACTCGCCTTATTGCGTTACCGAGCTTCTGCACAGCGAGGCTCGATAACTTCACCCTGGCTCTGGTCCAACACAGATACAGTATGTGCTGCATGAGAGCTGCTGGAGAGCCGGAGAGCACGCGCCCTCAGTGAAGACCATTTCAGTGGGAACAACTTTGGTATGAACCTGAGGAGTGTCTCACGCTTCCCCCGTTTGCTGTCTGTTCTGGACTCTACCTGAAGTTCTCCCGCTCCGTCCGGCAGTTCTTTAAAGCTACGTCAGCACGTCCGACTCCTGTGGATTAGAAGCCGCTTATTCTACGGCCAGACTGAAGTCCAGGTTGGTGTGCGTCCACACTACACTACTGTTCTGCATTCCTGTGCTGCTCTGAACTGCCGGCTGGCTGTGACCGTGGACACTGTGGATTAGAGGTGTAAAAATACACATTTCATGTTAAGGTATGTGTTGTGGTGGTTGCACCATGCTACCAAAGCCAGTATTCTCCTTTTTTATTATTATTAATTATATAATATAATATAATATAATAAGAAGTTGTTCCAATTGTATATCTATCCCAAGCATTTTTATCATCATGATCAGACTTTATGGTGAGAAGTTGTTGGCTGGCTACAGGTGTTTGCTCTCAGCAGATAGGATTTGAGCTTCCTACTGTAGCTGTCTCCATAGCCTTTGCTCTTGGGGACCCAATCAGTGTGTTGTCTCTGTATATTATATACATAATATCTGCGTGTGTATTAGGGATGTCACGGTTCGGTTCGCAGCATGGTTCGGACCTCATGGTCCGGGACAAGCCCAGTGTTTCTTTTCATTTAATTTGTACAGGCAGTTGTGCAAGCTACTTCTACCTCCTTCTAATGACGTATAGCGCCCCCCTGAGGTGGTTAATGCAGCCTGTCGTGTGTTTAATCATGCATTTAGTGTAGACATGTTATTAGTATTAGTAGGTTGGAGTATTAATTAATGTTTTGATATAATATTAAAGCCAGAATTTTGGTGCATTACTTCTTTATTCAGCTGTTTCAAATATATATTATACATTATATATTGATTATTGATCTGAAATTGATTGATCTGTGCATCATGGCACCGCTATTGCTTCATCGCATGACGGTCTCGTTTGTTTTGTGCACAAACTAAAGCTAGAAGTGATGACGTTGATGTTGATCTTGTGACTGGCCAATAGCTGGCGCGCGTGTGTGTTGGTTAAAACGGATGTGGCAGTGTGAGAATTCGGTCCGGATGGTGCCGGTACCAGCCGTTTGGGCCAGCCCCGGCGATGCCGTAGCCACGGTGCTGTGAAAAGAGGGGATTGTTTGGGCTGGCTGCAGCTCGGGCCGGGCAGAGCTCCAGTCATGTGAACAGAGACGAGTCAGGGCAGAGGAATGTGTTGAATGCAAACGCTGCAGCTTTGACGAAGGCATGTGACATTGAGCGCGAGAGAGAGAGAGAGAGAGGGAGGAGAGGGGCGGTGGGGGTGGTGGGGGTGACTCACTCGGGCACCCGTTTGCTACTCTGCTGACCTTTTTATTCCAACGTAACTGCTGCCCCTGTGGAGGACGAAGGGGGCAGGCAGAGAGGGCAGATTAGGGAGAAGATGACAACAACGGGAGACTGTGTCTTTGTGCACACACGTGTGTTTGTTTTCAGAACTTTGCGAGGACCAGATGTCTTAATGATTATAGGAAGTATAACAGAATAGGAATGACTTGTCTTGGTTACCGATTTTACATTTAGGTGTAGGTGTAGCAAGACCACCTGTGTGTGTGTGTGTGTGTGTGTGTGTGTGTGTGTGTGTGTGTGTGTGTGTGTGTGTTTTTGGTGTGTTAGCTTGTGAGGAACTGATGCCTCAGTGACGAGTACAAAAGTGAGTAGAAGTACCCACTAAGGTAGTAACACCAACAAGTGTGTGCATGCTTGTTTTTAGTACACTTTGGGGACCAGATTTCTGGTAAGGTATGGCCGTACTAAGTAATGCAGAAGTAATTTAAAGTATTCACCAACCAGTGGTACCGGTGCATGTGTTTGCACTTGTTATTGGTACCCTGTGGGGACAAAATGTCTTAATGATTACTAATTTACAGAACTACATGTCAATGGAAGTACCCACTAATATAGTAATGCCAACAGGTGTGAACACTCTTGCGTTAGTACCCTGTATATTAAGGATAACATACTAAGTAATGCAGAAGTCCGTGGTAGTATTTGTTCATGACATGGTAATACCTGTGTGTGTGTGTGTGTGCTTGTTTTTGGTACCCTGTGGGGAAACAATATGTCTGAATGGTGATGATTTACTTCTCTATAGAAATGTAAACCTTAGTGTGCTTAGTCCCTGTTAAGACCGTCATGACAACAAATGTACGCACACTTGTTTTAGTGCCCTTTAAGGGCCGAATATATGATAATGGTACGTATATGAATATATGATAATGGTACGTAACAAAAACAAATACATAAGTCAATAGAGGTAGTCCGTAACCTGGTCTAATATAGTAACGCCAACAAGTTTGTGCACACCTGTTTTTAATGCTTTGTGAGGACTTAATATCTTAAAGACTTAAAGGTGTGTGTGTGTGTGTGTGTGTGTGTGTGTGTGTGTGTGTGTGTGTGTGTGTGTGTGTGTGCGCGCGTGCACACATCTGCTCCATTACCACGTCTTGGATTTCTGATGTCATGCTCCTTCTGTCTTTCAAAAGCCACTATTACTAAATCCGTGCTGTACCGGTCACTATTCCGGGGGTGGCTGTACGGACGTGATTCGTGACCTTTGGACGGCCTTTTAGCGAACATGCGCTCATAGTGGTCGAAATTTGTCACATGCAGTGGTTATTTTCAGACAGTGTTTCTACGCAAGAGCTGCAGACTGTAAACAATAGCAAAGGCCAGCTGAGTTCATAGCTTTATGCGTGTGTGTGTGTGTGTGTGTGTGTGTGTGTGTGTGTGTGTGTGTGTGTCGGGGGGGGGCAGGTCTTGGATAGGCCTGTATAGGCTTTTGGTTGATAACTATTGATCAGTGACCTCGTTTTGGCTATGATGAACGCAGTTCAACAGTCATTGCTTAATGTCTGAGGTCTACTTTTAGAAGTTCAAGTCCATTTGGAAATTGCTTGCTTTGAAAATCTGATTATTATTATTATTTTTTGAGTCTCGTTAGAACAGACGCATGTGATCATAAATCCAGTAAAAAGGAGAAACAAGAGCTTCTCATTCTGAAGAAAGAAAGTAGTGAGATCTTGTCGGTGAGCTAGTCTGAAGAACAGAGCTCGGTTCCTCCAGGGTTCTCCTGGACGCCCCCCAGTCCAGCCAGCACAGCATGGAGGATGTGTTCAACTCCATCATCAGCAGCAGCAGCAGCAGCAGCAGCTCACCTGATTCTCCATCATTAAGCCCTGATTTACCACCAAACCAGGTGTTGATCTGAGGAGAACTCTAAATAACACTAGACTCCATGAGAGAGGAGAACTTTGGAGATGTTCTAATGATGAACACAGTGGGAATTTTGATTGATATAATAGTGTTTTACTGAGCAATTACTTTTTAATTTCACAGGGGACTAAAACTTCTACACAGCACTGTGTGCGCTGAAGGTGGGTGGGCTACATGACTATATGGTGTAGTTGTTATTGTGTTGTGATGTAATTTCGGTGGATCATGGGTCTTTTCAGTACTTCGAGCTTTACACGTTGCTTTTAATAGGATTATAGGAAGGTGCGTGTGCGTGTGCGCGTGTGCGCGTGTGCGCGTGTGTGTGTGTGTGTGTGTGTGTGTGTGTGTGCGTGCGTGCACGTGTGTGTGTGTGTATGTGTGTTCAAGATGCATTCCATCAGCTCATGGAAAAGGCAGCTGTGACACACCAGGCAGGGATATAATGGTCTGTCTCTATGTATGGTAGCAGCAAATGAGAAAAGCCAAAGCAAGTCTATGTATAGCATGAGTCTGTGGGCTAAGACTGCTCCTAGTATGGAGCTCCAGTTTCCATCGGTGTTCAGACCGTGAAGCGGATTCCACTCAAAACTCCACTGTCTGAACACCACCTAAGCCCAATGGCTCCGTAATACGGAGCAGTACGTACTGTGGAAGAGTGCAGATTCTGTGGGCTGTGCTTGTTGTTTCTGACACCGTTAATAATAAGCTCTTCTTGTTGTACGTCACTTCATGAAATAACATCTATTCGGATCTTCAGATCTTCAGTGCTGCGGTTCTCCTTAAGTGAGTGTAGACTTGTTAAACCGGGTCTCAAACTTTCCTCCTGATACCAGGCTTTCACCTCCAGCCCAAATCCAAAAGCCCTTTCTGCTAATCAGGGACTTCTGGAGGCAGTAATTGGAGGGATCAAGTCTGGTCGATTGGAGCTCAAGTGTGCAGAAGAAAGGTGAATCTCCAGGAACAGGGTTGGTGACCCACCAGCTAACTTTTATTCATCTGTAGTAAACGTCTTCCTCCTTGCACAGAGCTATGATTGTGTTTTATATACGCAGATCAGCCATAACATTAGCACCACCTGCCTAATATTTGGTGGACTCTGATGTCTAGCACCTGCAAGATTTTGGCAGCAGATCCTGTAAGTCCCGTAAGTCGTGAGGTGGGGCCTCCATGGATCGCATCAGTGAGCATTAGGTGCCCATGACTGCTCGTCTTTCTCAGCACTGACCACTGCATACCAGACCAGACCTGCCTGATGTTTTGGAGATTTTGGAGATCACAATTTGGCTCTTCTCAAAGCGTCTGAGATTCTTTGAACACCTCACCTTCAAGAACCGACTGTTGACTTGCTGTGTAGTATGTCCACCCCTTGACCGATAACACAGTAGATGAAGATAATCAATGTTTTCCCACTTTACCGGTCAGTGGTATGGCTGTGTGTGTGTGTGTGTGTGTGTGTGTGTGTGTGTGTGTGTGTGTGTGTGTGTGTATATAAATGGACGGCATCCATTAAAACTAGTCACAAACCAACCTTCCAACCACCAGCCTTATGCCTCCAGCCCAAATCCAAAAGCTGGGTCCATTGGAGATCCAGTCTGCAGGAAGCTAGATTTCAAGGGACAGCTGGTTCGATAGAAAGCTGGTTTGTTGTATTAATGGTGTGGCCGTCTACATGTTTTCATGTTTGATACAGTGTGAAATTATAAGCTCTTGGTTTTATTCTTTATCTTCTGTGCTGAAAAAGCCGTCTTCATTCTGTAGAGCTGTAATTGCATCCTTTACAGATTAGCGCAGGTAAATAAGCGTTCTCAGATAGAGCTTTAGAGCCTGGCTGTGTAACGTCAGAGCAGTGTACTCTCAGTAGGAAGGAGGGGGAGGAGGTCAAGGCGTGTGTGTGCACATTAACAAGTGTCCTCAAGGCCTGCCGTCGAACAGCATGTTCTTCTTAGGGGGGGGGGGGGGGGGGGGGTCGCTGGGAACTACCGTGCTATTGCTGAATAAAAGCCGGTAGCAGGAGCGAATATTTATTGTTCTCTACAGCCTGAATCTGAGAGTCAGGAGGCTGTAAAGATATTAATCTGTTTAACATGAGTTATGAGCAGCAAGATGAACCTTATCTTACTAAACATCATGAGGGTTGACCCACTACATCAGGCAATCGGAGACCGAAGTGTAATTTTCCATGACATAGACCCTTTTTTGAGCGCAGGCTGGTGTGAATTCATTCATCCTCAGAGCTACAAGCTGGGACACGTCCATTATGTGAAAGCGATTGAGGATTTTTGACAGAATTAAGAACAGTCAAATTCCCCTGCTTAGGATTGTCATGGCTTCCCATTCAGAAGTATACCTACTGTTGCTCTCATGCAGAAATCTTGCAGTTTTACTGTTTTTTTATATATATAATAATTTATATAAATATTTTTAAATGTAAATTTTTATAGAATGTGAATCTGGCACAAACTAAGTACGCTTATTTTAGAGATAAAGGGTTTTGTATGACACAGAGCATGTACACTATCAGAAGTTTGGGATGGCTCATATCCAATAATATGTGCAGTGTGGATTATTGATGCACTAAAATGGAAACATTTTGGTTAAAATCAAAACCGAACCAAATTGTCAAAGTCTAAATACTATTTTTTTTTTACTGTTAATTAATTAAATTAAATAGTTTTTAAATAGTACAGTATTTAAATAAAAAAAAAAATTATATCCAGCAGCCACAGAAATAATGTCAACATGGCTTAAAAATAAGTTGGTAAAACTGAATATTATTTGCCTCACAAATACGATATAATATGACCATGTTACTCAACATAAATAAATGAGGTGTTTTTTTTTTTTTTGTTTTTTTTTTGCCCCTTGAACAGCCTATTAGGCCTATAACTCACTACTGTAAGAAAGTAACATACATCATCTCTGCTCTGCAATACCAGCTACAGATGGAGCGAATGCTGAGACAGACTGCTGCTGCTGGTCGTACTCTGCACTGATTTCAAGGGGTAAATTAAACTTGTGCTAGAACTCTTTGCAGGTCTTGGGAATTCTGCAAACGACCGGTCATTTTTGGATCATTGTCCGACACTTCAACACATTTGCTTCTTTACTTTTGGACCTAATTATACAGTCTTTTCCGTTATTATTCTGCCTTGTGTAATATTTGGTGTTGAAACACAACATCTTAGCTGTTCAAATTAATGTTTTAAACTGTTTTGGGACCAAAAAACAAGCTGTTACAGTGTTTGTCTTTTGATTACACTCATTTCTGCTAAGACTTTGGCTTTGAGAGCTGATTATTTTTATAATGTGAGGAATGCTGGATAGTTTTGTAGTGCAATACTGATTTTGAATCCTTTTGTTTGTTCAGTCCAGATAATTCTGTTGTGTGAAACCTGTAAGTTTTGCAATAATAAATTGCAGAAAGTTTGATCGTTTGTCTGCAAACAAATGAGTTTTATATTGAAAACAAAAAAATGGTTTATGTTTATATGTAAATTATTGGGAACATCACGTGAAACTGGAGGAAAAACTCCTGAGGCTGTGAAGGCTCAGCTGGGCTGTCTGGAGAGGCCGGTTTTCTGATCGTCGTCTGCATTCAGCAAACATCACCCACCCAGTCGAAACAGACAGTGCTGCTGCACTCGGATGCTTCAAGGTTAAGCAAACACCTCGAAGTCAGTCTCACTTTCTTTGTTCCTGCACACACGCTGCACACGAGCCGCCTCAGAAGTGTCTTTCTGCTGCCACCTTATACGACGGTCATAAATTACTGAGCGACGGCCATCTGAGCTGGTATTGTTTGACACTTATCTAATCACTGCAGGAGAAGTGTGCTGAGGATGCTTGGGGATGTTGTGTCCGTTCTCTTATCTCTCTATGGCACGGCAGTCCATTTCCTGAGTGGCCCTCTCTTCCTTAGTCATAGAGGCGCAATTTGATTTGGCCCAAATCAATCCTGGCCTGTGTGGTGAATGTGATTTGGTGTGGTTAGTACTGGGCTGAGATTCGATTATGCTGGGTGGCTGTGACTGAGCTGTGTATTGTCACAGACGGTGGGTGATTTCAAGGGCGGTCTTGCAGATGGACACTGATGTGTGTTCTTTCATATATTCTGATTGGAGCACGTCTGGTTTTCTTCCTTCTAATGACTTACCTACTCGCATAATTGTGTCCTACTGATTCTAGATAGCAAGCTAAAATGTTCTAGCTCCTTATTTTTGCCACTGTTTGTCCCCAGACCCTTAGTAGGTTACCCATAATCCAAGCAGTGAACCAGCTAAACAGTCTTTTAGTAATATATTCTTCATGGTATTTTAAGACGCTAAAAACAATTTGACTATGATGCTTTAGGAAATGATCAGGTTTCAGAGTCCGATTGATTATTTTGAGAATCCTCGTTTGCCGTATTGAAGAAATCCAAGCATGATAACACCATGGCAGAACATTGCAGACCGTGGAAATTTTTCGGTCTCCTTTTCAGACGTGTCTTATGTGGATCTTAAAGCTAAGAGCATATGAGAGCTTAAATTGGTCTTGATTGATTGATTGATTGGTTGATGGCAAGTTTGTACATTTTGCTGATGAACCCAAGTTGCATTTGGGGTGAATAATTTAGATTAACTTAAGCGTAGAGATTAAATAGCCCTGGTCCTGAGATTGAACCCTGGGGCACTCCGCAGGACAAAGTTCAATACTTGGATATAGAATTTCCAAGTGTGACCAATCGAATAAGCCTGCAAACCAGACAGGCCAACGCAATCCTGTAAATGGTTAAACACTATCTTTGGGTCGACCGTATCTGAAGCCACATTACGATCTCGGAGAACCAGTACAGATCACGATTAACCTTAAGATCTTCCCAAACATGCCACTTTTTTTCCGTGATCTTGCCCAGGAAAGTTAAGTCTGTAATTATTACAGGGCTCAAGATTACTCTGACCCTCTTAATTGGGTAGGTAGAGGATCAAGAGTGCAGCTGATGGTTCTCAGACGAGACGTCACTAAGTGTTTAATAATTGATCGGTGCAAAAGCTGACATGGTGCTTCCCCACCCTACTGTGTGGCATTAGCCATTTTGCCCCTAATGGTATTTTAATTCAATTCAATTGTATTTCTAGAGGCTTTTTACAACAAATGTTGTCACAAAGCAGCTTTACAGAGATCCGGGTCCGAGCCTCTTTTGAGCAAGCTAGTGGCAGCGGTGGCAGGAAAAAACTCCCTCGGGTCGAGAGGAAGAAACCTTGAGAGGAATCAAGACTCCACAGGTCGGCTCCGAATAAAAATCAAAACCAAAGCAGGAATAAAAACAACAAAACAAAACTTAATTAAGAAAAAATGTAAACGTGGGGTCAAACAATACAAGATTTTACTACTGGAGAAATGGATAAACTTCACATTTGTCATTTGAGAGTTCTAATGGGACTTGGGGAGAACAATCATCCAGTCTATCAGTTGTAGAGAAAATTAATTTAGTTGTCTTTGTGAAAGTCAATTATGCTTGCAGAATAAGCTGATCAACTTGATTGGAAGTTGTTGTTTTTTTGAGCAAGTTGATTTTTATAAGCAAGAGAAATTTTATTTTATTTATTTATTTATTTATTTATTTATTTATTTATTTATTTGGGTGCTTTTCAGTAAACTCTCTTACATTTACGGCATTTAGCAGATGCTCTTATCCAGAGCGACTTACAAAAGTGCTTCACTGTTTACTCCAGAAAAACCTCAGCTAGTTAGAATAGACTAATAATTCACAGATGCCTCTAATCTTAGACTCTACTAAACACAAGTCAATAAGGAGACCATAATACTCCACTCTACTCCACTCTCAGAAGAGGTGGGTCTTCAGTCTGAGTTTGAAGACAGCGAGTGACTCTGCCGTTCGGACACCCAGGGGAAGCTCGTTCCACCACTTCAGTGCAGGACAGTAAAAAGCCTGGACGCTCGTCTTCTGTGGATTTTGAGGGATGGCGGGTCGAGCCGAGCCGTACTTGAAGCTGGAAGGGCTCTTGGTGCAGATCGGCTTTTGACCATTTGCATCTTTTCACTTAATGATGGTGGTTGGGGAATTTCCAGTAGCGATATTACTGCAAAAATACACATTTTGGACAAATATTTTTCCAGTTGACAGCCGTAATCGATTATAATGAATAATATTCTATTATCAGTTCTTAACATTCTCATTTTTCACACCCATGCATCACTGCTCATCAGTTTCCATTGACACACCTATAACCTCTTAAACTGCTTGATCTTCATTATATGCAAGGCTTGTTACTTCATAGTGAGTTCTTGCTAAATTGGAGGGATGAGGATTATACAAGCCTGGTTTCCCTGTTGGTGAAACATCATGGTGATATTCTGTGTGACTCTGAACTCCACTCTGTGACAGTTGGTGCCTGATGTCTCTGGTGCACTTGGCTGGGCTGGGGTGGGGTCTGGAGATTGCACAGGGAATTCCAAGCATTCGGGACGGTATTTCCGAGGCCCAGTGCGGCCCTGCCTCAGTGCTCAGTGTAGATGGGTGGAGAGGGAGGAGGTTTTTTCACTCTCTCTCTCTCTTTCTTTCTCTCTCTCTCGCACGCTTGCTCTCTCACTCCTGCTCTCTCTCTCGCTCGTTATTTTCAGTCCATTGTGTCTACTTCCTGTGGGTCAGGGGTTATTGGAGCAGGGAGTTGCAACTTGGCTACAGAGTGAGTGAGAGAGAGAGAGAGAGGGAGAGGGGGAATGAGGGAGAGACGGTGGAAGAGGGAGAGAGAGAGAGGGAGAACTTCCATAGAGTTACAACGACAGCAGTCGGTCGCCACAGTTTTCTCCGCTGATCTCCAGCAGCCCTCAGTCTGAGCAGGTAAATTCCCGCCTGGACGTTACAGTGGCATTGTTTTGCGCATCCGCTTTAGGTTTGTGTGTGTGAGGCGTTTTGTCTGCCACTCTGCAGACGTTATCCTGTTTTGGTACGGGGGGAATTTTGCTGGCGAGCGATGTGTAGTAGGTATCTCCTCTGCGGAGCGCGTGCATGTGTGTGTGTGTGTGTGTTTGCGGGCGGGCGGGCGGTTCTTTTAGCTCTGTGTGGGCCTGGAAGGGTCTGAAGGTGTGCGAGTGGAGTAGGTTGGGATTGTTTTTAACATCTTTCTTATGTAAGGTGAAATCATCCTGAGAGCGGCCATATTGGAGCGATGTTTACTGAGAGAGGAAACCTCCTCCTGCACTGGTCAATACGGCCCAGGCTAAATTACATTAGCCACAGTTACCATGCTCTGCTGCAGGCCAGCTCGGCTGCTCCCTCCCTCACTCTGCTCGTGAACTGAGTGACTGAGGTAAGCACGTTCATGCTGGCGTTGGTGTTTTTGAATGATTTCGGCTGACTTTTGGTGACTCGTGAAAAGGCACTTTATTGACATGGTAGGAATTCATGGGTTGGTTTAAGTTGAAGGAACCTTGTCGCCTTAAATTTTGAGTTTATTGACCAAACAATATGTTGAGGACGTTACACAGATCCGGTTCTCTGTTCACTGGCTGTCAGACAGCCAGGTTACTTACCGTAATGGAGGAGCCTTAAAGTTAACTGGGATGATTTAGTAAATGCAATGGTTCTGTATAGAGCCATGCCAACTCAAATAACCATGGGGGTGCTGAAATGGTTCTTAGCCTGGATGGTTGATTTATCAAATTGGTGGAAATCATGATTAAACATTATCTAGAACCTTTTATAAATTGTTCCTCCTTTTTTGGTCTGATTTAATCTGATTTATTGTTTCAACCCCATATAGATCATCAGCATATTTTCTGATTGTGAACAAGCTCTGGTGAAACTGGGGTTCAGGGTTAGGATTTGGACCATGGCTGAGATGAGGGTTAACGTTAGGTATATATGATTGAAGCTTAGTTTAGCATTAGGGTTCAAGTGTATTGTGTAGCAGTCTTCAGAGCTTCAGAGTCATGTTGCTGTACGCTGACTGTAACTGGGAGAATCTCTGTCTAGCATCTCTATCAATTCCACTTCGGGGCGAAACGCTGCAACTGCACTATGGCTCTTGGTGGTTGATGTGGCGCAGATACAGATGCCACCACTACCAGCCAGTGAGCTGCCACACTATGTGGGAGACTGGGGTTTGGTTCCCGGTCTGCGCTATACCAATAAGAGTCCTTGGGTAAGACTCCTAACACTACATTGCCTTACCTCTGTTTAATACACGTAACCCTGGAAGTCGCTCTGGATAAGAGCATCTGCTAAATGCAGTAAATGTAAATGTCTTTGGCAGTGTTGCGTAAACTGAGTCTTATTATTACTCTACCAACTCAGTCCATATGCTTCTTTACCTTCAGATGCTGCTTCCCCCAGCGAAAAACACCAATTCTCACACACTGCTGCTTTAATTGGTGTTTAGTTATAATATAAATGGCATCTACAAAGAGTCTCAGGTCCACTGTCCTAATAAACTGTCCTGCTGTACCTCTCGCTCTCTCTCCAAGCCGGGACGGTCCCGTCCGTGGAGTTGTGTACATGCTGAGTGCTGTTCTGTTTTAAACTAGGCCCCCGCTGTGTGGAGGAAGCAGCTCCTCCACACACAGGCCGGTCTAAAGTTAGACGCGTCCAGCCATGTAGTGCACAAGTGTGACAATGGAGGCAAAACAGGAAGTCTTTTTCTCGGAGTGTGTGTTGGGAACAGATGACCAGGAAGATAAAAAAAAAAAAAAAAAACGCCAACAAAGTGGAAACTTCCAACCGACCTGACCCCCCTCCCCCCCCCCAGCCCACCAGTACCCATTTGTGTGTGTGTGTGTGTGTGTGTGTGTGTGTGTGTGTGTGTGTGTGTTTTAAAAAGACCCCTTTTCCTGCATCTGAGGAGCATCAGCGAACCCCACTGCAGGAAATAAACTCCTCCAATTTCCTGCAGCAGTGTTTGTGTGTGTTTGATCTTCAGGCCTGGAATATAGGTCCAATAAAGATCGACCCAAAACAGACCCCCGGTAGAGGTGTTTCAGGTTGGGTAAAGATTTAGGTCTGTGTGTGTGTGTGTGTGTGTGTGTATATAATGCTTGTGTGTGACCATTTTTAGACTGGTCGCACGTCTGCATTCCTCTTGACCTGCTTGATGGGACGCTGTGTTAATGTTTAAACATGCGTCTCTGGCTTTCTGGTGTTTTCTCGCTCTTGCTGGCTGCCTGGTTAATGCCTCACCAAGTCTCGTTTGAAGGTCCGGAGCTCAGAGCAGTTACTCAGTGCTGCTGTCCTGCTGAAGGAGAAACCGACCCAGGATGAGGGGCTGGAATTAAAACCGTGCCGTTCCCCTGGGACTGCTCTTGTTTTGGAGGCTATTGATCCCCATGTGCTCACTCTCTCTTTCTCTTTCCCTCCCTCCCTCCCTTGCTCGCTCGCTCCCACCTTCTCTCGCTCTTTCTTTCTCTCCTGCTTACTCTTATTTCTCTCTCTCTCTCTCTCTCTCTCTCTCTCTCTCTCTCTCTCTCTCTCTCTCTCTTTCTGGCTCTGGAGCAGTGGTTCAGGGTCACTCTGACATTGATCAGGACTGGGAGTGAGACAAGCTGCACACAAAGAGATTGCAGAGGAATGCGCTGATGCGCAGAGGACTTGGTGGCTCTGCTCGCCTGTGGATTTTTAAAGCTAGTTCTGAAGTTGCCTCAAACTTCTACAGTCGTCCTCGAATGGACTGGGATTTATTCTTGTGAGCAGCGCTCTGCGTTTCGCAGCACGGGGAATTTCACAGCAAGTAGGAATTGACCCTAAGTGGATCTCCCTCTCTCTCTCTCTCTATGGGTCAGTAGACGTTCATTCCAGATTCGGGGTCTTGCACTCTGAACTAGGTTCGAAGTTCTACTCTTACGCCAAGTGGAAAGTATGACTCCAGTCTAAGGTGAGAGGGAAGTTCTCGGGCTGGTCGTTGCTGAGTCATATTTCCGAGACTGTGAATCTGCAGGGTCCTGCCGCTTGAGCATGTGAGTATCTACACCAAGCTACTATGCAAAGCTATGATAATTCTCCACAAGATGAGTGGTTACTCAGCCATACCGCTGCGAAAACCCTCTGCTGTCTCTGCATCCGTGGTCTGGCTTCTGCTGATCTAGGGCTTTTCCTTTCTGGTGCTTTAGCCAGTCATGTTGTCTAAACTGTGGGCTATTTATACAGCTGGAGCTCTTAAGGCTGTAGAGGCTATTCCCCCATGTCAAACAACAGATGTTCATCACCACAACCACTCCTCTACTGTCTCTCTGAGCTTCCTCTGAACAAGTGCTGGAGTTGAGTTAAGGTTCTCCTTTGGTTCCTGCTTTAGTTTACTGCCTGTCCAGTGCTGTGTTTCTGGACAGTTATCGACTGTGCTTTGATCTGACCTTATCCCCTCCATCAGGGTTTTGTCTTTTAACCCGTTGCCTTGATGAGATGATGGCGAGGCCGATGGGAAAGCAGGATCTTGACACCTGCAGAATGTTCTTCTGATAAATAAGTGTTGGCAAGGCTGAGGTATTGGCCTTCTGGCGGAGCTGCAGAGGGCTTGGCCTCTTCTAATGAATAAAGGAATTGAGGCTGGGTGTTCTTTTAGGGCTGGACTGCACAGCTGCTCGAGCTGCTTGGGCTGCTCTCAAGGTCATCCTGATCGAGGTCAGGTTAGACTCATAGCCCATCCCTTCTCTCACACACTACCACTTTCTCTGCTTCTGTCTCATGGATATTACATCTTCATAGGTGGGCAGTTGTTCGCTTTCCCTTAAGAACCTGGGAAAGCCGCCCCTGAAGTTAAATCATGCTTGCTAGCAGCTGGCGCAGTGGGGAGTGTGTGGAATTTCAGTTTGTGGAGGAGTGGAGCGACTGGCTTTGTGTGTTGACTCCAAATGCACAAAGAAATCCTCATCAGCATCTCAGTATTGACCAGTCTACCAGTGTGACCATGTTAATGATATGCTTAGAAAATCGGTGCGTCTCAGTTTCTAGATATCCATTTTCTGGATGCATCCATCATTATGAAGAGAGCATAATAAGTTCTGTTTAATTGAACGTTCTGCAGCGGTGTATGAAACATGTAAACCATGTAAATGTAGTATTTATGGTGGCTTGTGTCTCACCATATTCAGAAAGAATGAATATCATGATGTACATAGTTTATGGTGAATGTGTCACCATAAATGCATCATTACCCACCTAGAATGCATATTAATATTTTATTGGAGCCCTAGTTTGCTTCTCCTTTGATCACTTTAGGTTATTAGATATTGGATTTGATTGTTCTTAATACCAGTTTTTAAACGAAGCTCTGCTGGTGCTTTGTGTTCGTTCAGGACAATTGGAACAGGAAATGGCATGATGCACATTGTTTATTGTGACTTTTTTGCCATGTTATGCACCTCTAATGAGTGTAAAGCTCTTGTATTTTCTCATATTTTAAGAATACAAATGTGTATAAAACTACAATGTTTAAACAGATATTGGAAACACAAACATGAGGCCTGTCTCAGTGGGCTAGTGGTTTTAAAGGATGTTCGGTGCGTAATCATAAGCAAAATATTCTGACAACACGTCAGCCCAGCATACCATTTCAAATTGATGAGGTGTATAATTAAAGTTCAGTAAGACAGGGTTCTCACTTGTCCAGAAAATTTTATATATATATATATATATATATATATATATATATATATATATATATATATATATATATATATATATATATATATATATATATATATATACACACACACACACACACACACACACACACACAATTTTTTTTTTTTTTATCAGATTTTAGGAAAACTGTCAAGCACACAATCATATGTTTCATACCCCCATCAAAACTTTAGTCTTTATGCAGTCAAAGGCTAGAAAATGAACGGCGGTTAAAAGAAACCCTTCTCACTTCAGTTCTCGATACTTTACCGGTCATAGGTCCGGGTAGGACAGCCCCTGGGCCCGGACCGTGGCAGACTATTAGTGACCCTGTTCTGGGATAGTACTGACTTGGATATATTGAATCAGTTGATTTGATTAAAATCTTATTTCCAATATTAATCTCTGTTCTGGACCTCTTGATTTTAGCCCAGGCCGCTCCATTGTTTCAGAGGAGTGATGGAGTGGGCGGAGTGTGTGAGAATTTTAGGGGCGTGAGGCAGGACTGTTATGTAGCAGTTTTGAGAGTTTGGAATTTGGGCCAGTTTCACAGTTCTGTTTTCCTTATGTAGGTTTTGGTTTTAAGTCCTTTATACAACAGTGTTTGAGGTTCACGGTTCGTCACTTCGGAGTACTGCGCTCTCCTTATTCAGCTATGCCATGAGAAATACAGTTTCCACACTAGGACGCCTGTAAAGGAACGCCTGATCTGAGCTCTGGTGCAGAGACCTGGGATGTAAGGGAGGTGTTTTTCAGGCCAGTGCGAGTCAGTATTCACTGAGGCACTCCTTCTCTACTCGCGTCTGACCTCGCACCCGGCTGCTTGGCAACATCGGGACCACGCACATGCACAGCCTTATTCCACACACTGTCTCTGTGTGTGCCATTACATTAGGACCGGGTTCGTTTTCAGTCCAGATTGATGGTTTTTATTCTATGTTTGAGACCAGCACTATTAATTATTATCATCGTAGAAGTTGAGAAGTGGCTTTCAGGAATGAAAACGCACTGGTGCTGTTCCGAATCCAGAGATTACCCGAGTCCATTTTTCATTGCTAAACACCACCCATGAGAGACCCATGAGGGGATCCTCTCTCAGCTCTGTGAGCCACATATGAAGGAGGGCTACTTGACCACCAAACATACGACATCCATCATCCTGCTGCTTTTAACAGCTGAGCTGAGATTTAGTAAAAGGCCATGTTTAATGTACTAATCAGCCTTTGGCTGGCATTGGCTACAGGTCTAACCTAACTTTTCTTGTAGTACCTTCTAACAGATACCCAACTAAAACGGGCCATCAGGAACGAATATGAAATGTTTGGTTTTCTAACCCCTGCGGCCAAACCAGGAATCTGGTTTACAGAAACACTTCTTGTATTGAACGCTTCCTCTTTCTTTAGTAACTGTGGTCATGAAAGTGCTGACTCGTTGAGCCAGTCTCTGGTCAGCACGGTTTCTGGCTCCACCTATACACACAGCTTTGCTTGGTACGCATAGTACCCAAACACAAGTGGTAGCCCAAAAAAGTGGCTTTCAGGAATGAAAACGCACAGGTGCTGTTCCAAGTCAAGTCAAGTGGGTTTTATTGTCATTTCAACTACATACAGTAGTAGTACACAGTGAAACGAAACAACGTTCCTCCAGGACCCTGGTGCAACATAGACACAGTGCATACAGAACACAAGTGCAACACAAACAAACAAGTGCGGACAGACAACACAACACAGAGAATAATAAATAATTGCTGGTAGTGTGCAAATTGTGCAATGTGTAATAAATAGAGTCCAGTGAGGTAGTAAAGTTATTAGTGCAATGCTTTGTGCAAAAATGCTTCCCCTTTTTTCCTGGGGTAAATGGTTAGAGGGGGAGAGGGGGAGAGGGAGAGAGGGAGAGAGGGAGAGAGGGGGAGAGGGGGAGAGGGGGAGAGGGGGAGAGGAGGAGAGAGGGAGAGAGGGGGAGAGGGAGAGAGGGAGAGAGAGTGAGAGAGAGTACATGTACCAGAAAGATATCAGTTCAGAAGTTGAGTTGTGTTGAGGAGTCTGATGGCTTGGGGGAAGAAGCTGTTGCAGAGTCTGGTCGTGTTGGACCGGATGCTGCGGTACCTTCTTCCTGATGGCAGGAGGGAGAACAGTCTGTGTGAAGGGAGATGCCTGTACTTTGTACCCGAGCCCTTTTTTTCTGAGGGGATCCTCTCTCAGCTCTGTGAGCCACATCTGAAGGAGGGCTACTTGACCACCAAACACATGACATCCGTCATCCTGCTGCTTTTAACAGCTGAGCTGGGGAAAATGGAAAAATGGCAACAAAACCGGTGCACCATACCCCATCATGCAGTCACATGACCCTGTGGAAAAGTGCCATTTGTTGCAGAGTTACTGAGGAAAGAAAGTGGTGGGGGATTTGTGGACGACTTGTGGACCCCCGTTTCATGCCACATGAGCACTCGCTCCTTTTCCAAAGTTCTTAAAGAACCGTCAGTGTGCATGTTTGAGTCATGGGGGCTTCCGTGGCCTGAGGGGTAGAGTAGCGGCCTTGTGATCCAAAGGTCGCTGGTTTGATCCCCTGAACTGTCAGGACACAAATGAAGTGCCCTTTAGCAAGGCACCGAACGGCGAGGGCCGCCTGCAGCTACGGGCACTTGCGCTCACTGTCTCCTAGTGTGTGTGCTCACTAGTGTTCCCTGCACGGATGGGTTAAAGGCGGAGGTCAAATTCCTGTGTGTGTGTGTGTGTGTGTGTGTGTGTGTGTGTGTGTGTGTGTGTGTGTGTGTGATTCATTCTTCATTGTAAATTGTCTTCTAGAGATCGTTGTCCAGCGGGAAAGATATCGGACACTAATTTCAGTCAGGAATGTCTGCATAGGTTCTCAGTCTGCCCAACACAGACTGTGGTCAGCTGTAAGCGAAGTGCAGCAGTGCTGGATGCCATGGTGCACGTTGTGGTGAGGGTTGTCCTTGTCTGCAAAGCAGCCTAGCTAAATTCTGTTAATCCATTAATTAATAATTTAGTGAGGATACACTTATACTATAAAAACATTCAGTAAATGATTCTGAATTTCTTCTATTCACGTATCCCAGCTTGTAAAACCAGGGGCAGAGAGGGTCAGGTGCTTTACTTAAGGGCCCAGCAGTAGCAGCTTGGTGGACCCGTTTTATCAAACCAACATCCTGGTTCTCTAACCGCTGAGCCACCACTGGCCTTTGTCCAGTCAACCTAATATTTTCAACCTTCATAGCTATGAATAATTACTTATAAGTTTCTGGGGTTTCGAGTTTGCTAGACTAAAGAAGGACCGTGAAGCATCATGCAGGCCAAATCTACTGACTGAAAATAGAGGTGGACCCATCGGTGTTTTTTGGGGCTGATACAGATCAACAGTCGCCTTTCAGTGTAAACAGCTGATCGCTGATACTGATGGAGGGCGGTGCTGGGTACTACATTAACCTTTCCGGGCGAACCTGGTAATACATCATGCAGAGCTCCTGTGACGCTTTGTGCTCTCTCTCAACATGAAAGTAAGTGAGTGAGTGTTGAGATTCATCTTCAGTAGATCTGCAGTGTTGATACTCTCTGTACTGGGCTGAGTGATGGGCTTTCAAACGGGACAGCAGTGTGTAGTAGTGTTGAGATGAAGCACAGTAGTTTTACCCATCATAAACAGACTGGAGAAGTTTGATCACAGAGTGCAATTCAAGTGTCTGCAGCCATGCTTGAGGTCCCTATTGGCAATTAGTGGCTGAATTAAGAACTGTGGCGTCCTGTGATTTGAGGGGTCAGGATTGAACGGTCTAAAAATTGTACGATACCAATACTCAGGCCAGCAGTGCTTCCATTTCTAGTTAAAGAAATGTGATCAATGTGCATTCAAAAAGAAAACTCATTTAGACTACCGCACACACACACACACACACACACACACACTTACAACAAATGAAATTATAAAAGCCTGGCTAATGTGGTGGTATCCGTGGCAGAGCAAGGTGCCTAAAATTGTAGAGCTAATGGAGCAAGCCAAACTTTGAGAACCCTTTCTCCGGTTATAATCACACACTGTTCGCTTGAATGCCTTTGGGAGACTGGTACCGGTCAGCGCCGGCGAGTTGAAGTTTGGAGAGAGAAATGTGCCAAGAATGTTTTACTGGAATGAAGGACCTTCTCCCAAATTCCACCTTCACCACCACCATACCTCAGATTGTTGTGGTTGTGATGAGTTATGGGGTTTGTGTTTCTGGAATGCTCACAGAAGTCCAGACACTTTGCTTGCTAGTGAATAGAAGAACACTGAGGATATTTACACCTGAGATTTACAGGCGTTTCGGTGATCGACTCACGTTCGGATTTCCCTGGACCATATGAAAAGCCAGGTGTAAAAACACAGCCCGGACGCATTGTGATCGGATTACAGTTAAATCACTCAAACCACATTCGGAGGTGGTCTCCAGCACGCTTAACAGAAGGCAAGCGGTAATGCGCCTGTTAAAAAAATAACACGTAATTGTTAGTGTGTGTGTGTGGGAGGGTGTACATACTTGTGCTTATTTACACACAGCTGGCAGTATTACATTGTGTGTTCTCTTGCATTTTCTGATGGAGCCGTTGCGGTAGGGGTGGGCAATATCACGTACCGTGATAAAATGTTCTCAGCATATAAAGGACATCGTCCGTGCTTAATAAACACTAAACATCTGCTAGTGTCACTTTTAAGTGCGGGAGAGTATTTGAATAGTAGTTTAGAAAGAATCTGTTGCTGCTGATGCATTTTGTATGTGATCATTGGTATCGCAATAAATATTGTGTGTTTTGAAAATATCATATAATATTTTTACCATATTGCCCACCTCTACATTCCGGTAATGTGAACTTGAATGTTCTGTTCTGTGGGATTATGAATCTGATCTCATGTGGTCACACCAGAGACGCATTTTAGTGAAAAATGTAAACACAGTCCGACCAAAGCAGATCCAGATCCTATCCGGATATGAAACGCATGTTAATGCCAGGTGTAAACACACACATTCACACTCTTCTTGTATACAAACCGCAATACTTCAGGAAGCTAACTGTAGGGTTCGTACGGGTCCTGGGAAAACCTGGAAAGTCATGGAAAATAAACATGCTAAAATCCAGAACTACGTAGTCTTTGAAAAGTATCAAAATTGAAAACGGTACTTAACAATCATGGGAAAATACTGAAATGAGCTTCTGTTGTCATTTTATATAATTATATAAAACTCCAGCTTTAATAGTAGCATATTTTTTCACATCAGTCGACCATGCACAGTTTTGGCCGTGGTATCATGAACCTGCATTATCTTGTTAACTAGCTAGCCTGGACAGTCTTTCAGCTACTAGTGTGGACCCGTTAACATTCCCGTAAACAAATTATGGGGAATTTTTTGGTCATATAAATAAAAATGTAATGGAAAGTGCTTGAATTTGAAACTGGTTAAAGTGTATGAACCCTGAAACTAGTATGTGTGTGATCTTCCACATGTACCACGTTACCGGTGCACGTAATTCCATGCCATTATGGCATTATTAGGGTGTGTGTGTACGTACGAGTCTGTGACCCATCCAGAATGCAGTGCGTTTGTTATTGTTTACAAGCCGCCGTGAGGGCCGCATGTCCTCACAGTGAGATAAGACCATGGAAATGAGAACATTTGGCTGGTCATTGCAGGCAGAACTGCTCTTTTTCCCACTAGCGAAGCTTTCTCCAGACGGCTTCTTCACTGAGCCAAGAAGTTGCCCCTTGGTTTGTGACGTTAGGGTCAGGATTAAGTTTAAGTGTAGGCATAGCGCATTACTCAGCATTACATGAGTCAGTGTTAATAACATGTGCTTGTGTGTTTGACTACGCGGAGGCCAGTTTACTAGTCCTGGCGGTTAAGAAGCTTCTGGGAGGACCTGATTACCACACACAGGAAGCCAAAAGTGGGAGAGGTCCCTTCACCTCAGTTCAGTGTAACACAACTGCAGTGCTTGATAAAGCCGCACTCGCACTCAACACAGCGGACACCGCTCTTCGATCTGGCTTGGCTTCTACTGGACGATGAAAGGTACTCTAAACACTAGCCACCTCTTTCCACATTCCTCCATCTCCTCTGGATGGGTCACGTGCAGGTTGTCGAAGGCTCAGGGGTGTGTGAGCGTGGCAGTCTGGGATGATTACCAAGGCTTTGGCTGATTTTAGCACAGATTCTGCATGGATGGATTTCTTTTTTAAGGCTACAGCTCTTAATCAAACACTGTGGAACAGCTCTGGCCAGTTGGGGAGCGGTTCTTCATCGTTTACCTCCTCCTCAGTTCAGTTTTGTACTTTGTAGCTGCTCTCTGAAATATTTCACTGATATCTGTAGCTAATAAAGGCAGCTCGTGATTCCACACTTGCGAAGTGGAATTGGATTCTTGGAGTCGTTCTTCCTCGTCTTGCACAACAGATACTGTTGTTGCGTCTATTGTTTTCCAATAGGCCGCAACCAAACGGTGCAAAAAGAAACCATTGCGAAGTAATAATTTGTGCCAACATGCCAAAGCCGACAAAGCAGAGCGCTTTGCCAGCCGATTTAAGTAGCAGGCTGCACGCAGCCAGCAGAAAGACATGCACTCGCTTTGTGTTCGCGCCTGAGCCACCCCAGTATAAAAGGCAGCTTGCTGCGCTTGACTGATATAATGGAGTACTAGTACAAGTACAAGTTGCTTTCATTGAATTTGAAAGACTTATTTGAGCTGGTTAAATGAGCCGAAGAATGCGTTTATTGAGTTTTAGGTTGTTGTGTGGTGTATAAATAGTACGTCTGTGACTTTGGTTGGAGCAAAAATGTCCAGACATGGTTTACAAGCCTATTTACAACCCTGTTATTTTGCCTCAGAATGAAAACCACTGAATTTTCTTTCATGAAGGGCTTGTGAAAAGAAAACGATGAGCTCTGCTTTGAATTGGCTGGATTACGGCAACGCAGCAGGCTTGAAGAATCTGCGTATTGTAGCATATCTTTAACACTGTAGTCTGAAGGCTTGCCGTTATACTTGTAACAGTGTTATAACCATTAGCAGGCTGGAAAGATTGTAGCCGTTTCGTTTTTAGCCTCGCCCCTGCTTGCTTCCCCCGGGTTTGGCTTTCTCAAGTCTCACTGTTTGCTTCAGCTCCAGCTTGGTTCAGCTGAGGGAGCAGGTGATAAACTGTAGTATGGTGTTAGCTTTTAGCCTAGCACGTTTCCCTGGTGTATTTCCCCCGGCTTTCGCTTCATCATGTGCAGAGTTTGAGCTCCCCTTCTGCGGTCACAGGAAGAGCTGCGGTCAAAAGGCCTGGTTCTCGTAGCATCCCATATAATCTCATAACCAGCAGAGTCTGGTGGTGATGTGCTGCTCTCTAGTATCAACAACACCATATTCTCCCAGAGTTGCTGTTGCAGAAGTCAAGTCAAGACTGTCCTGTTTAGTATGTGCTAAACTTTTGTTTTGCAAGAGAAGGCAATGATTTTTTTGAGGTTCTTGGTTTGGCAGTTCCATGTGCTGAACTTTCTTTATTCAGCTTAGCCAAAGAAACTACAGTTAGACAGTCCCGTTTAAGGGTAATTTGTCTTAGGGGCAAGGCTCTGAGCTCGTCATGGCATCAGTGGAATGGCAATATATGGTCATTGTTGTTATCTTTCCACTATAGTTTCCACTACTGTTTAGTTTGTAAACGGACGTAATTCAAGACTGGATAGGAGTCACATTGTCTTCCCATATGGATCTAATGAAATAAAATATCTTAGATATTTTAAATATCTTTCCCAACTACAACCAAACTGGGTGCTTTTGGCAGTGCCATATGCTGAACTCTCTTTATTCAACTAAGCCAAAGAAACTACAGTTAGACAGTCCCGTTTAAGGGTAATCCGTCTCAGGGGCAGGGCTGTTTTTGAGCTTGTCCTGGCATCAGTGGAATGGCAAAATATTGTCATGGTGGGATTCATCACCCCGCTGTTAACTTTTATTCTGGTAAAACGTCCCATCAAATTTTGAATGTGAAATGACGATGTGGTTTGCATCCTACTGCAGATTTCCCCTGTTCCTCAAAGCTTCATTTAAAAAATAATAATAATAATAAATAATAATAGTAAATAACAGAACGTCATCTCTTGCTCTTTCAGTATTTCAGCATTCTTTTCTATGTGGTGCTTCAGAGCTGAAAAAGAAAGCGAATGTGAGAGAATGTGGGCCGTGACAGAGGCAGGTGTTGACGTGGAAGCGTAACGGGTATTTATGAAGCATTTCATAGGAGGGAATCTGTCTTATCTACTGAAATCTTAAACACACAATAACTTCAGAGTCCTGCTTGTGCAGGTTTAAATCATGTATTGCAGTATTGCCCCGATCATACGAGGTGCCCTAAGCAGGTAATGTTCACCACATCAAGCTTCACAAGCTAAGCGTCAAAGAGTTTTGTGTTTGCATTCAGTTGGGAGAACTTGGGAGAACACTGTCTAGACTATGCGTGGCCTCTTATCTATCCTGACCTCTTATAGATGAAGTGAGTGTCCATCGGTTGTCCTGTAACTGCATGTCAGGATGTGGAATGTAACTGAACTCACTGTGAGGGCAATGTAGGCTACCCCTTCAGGCCTATCCCTGCTCAGAAATGTTTAATGATGGTTATGGGAGGAAGACCATGCAACACAAAGGACATCACACTACTCATAAGTGCCCATGCTAACCCCTGTCCACCAAAGAAAGGACTGTGGTTATTTCACTGGTAAAACAGAGCCTTTTCCACTAGTTTAGTTTCTAACCAGACATCAGGAGTAAAGACTGGATAGGATTAGCAGTTATGTCTTCCCATTTGGATGTAATGGAGTGAAATAGCTTGATTTCCCAACTACAACTAAACTGGGTGCTTTTGGCAGTGCGGACAAAAACGACAAAACGTAGACCAACATTTTATGGGAGTGAAGAGTTTAGATCCTCCTCCTCTTCTTCTTTACCTGCTGCTCAGGGAGGCCATCTGCTGTTGCTGTGTCACGTTCACACCGAGGCTCTGAGCAAATGCTAAGCTAAAGTTTTCCTTTTCCTCTGACTTTCTGTTCTACCTTAAGTAACGTAGCAGTTCGGCTCTGCTGTTAAAATGTACACACTGTAACTTTGTGTTTGGCTGCTAACTGGTAACGTCTCCATACTTACCCGTTCAAATAAAGCCCTTTTTTGCTCCCCTAAATGTCATGAAAAAATAAGGAGGATCACGGCTATTAATCGGGCAGCAGTTGGCACTGGAAGTGAAACGGAACCGTTAAAGCCGATACCCGATCCATTCAAAAATGCCTAGATCGTCACTGGATCGGATCGGGACACCCCTAATATGAACAGTTATAAATGTAGAGTTCTTTGCATGCTCTCTTCACATGTCTGTTGTTTTTTTTTTTTTTTTTGTCTTATAAATGAAAGCTTCACGGCTTTCTTGTTGCTTTGGGTTTTCCCATGTGGGATTTGCATTGAATAGCTGGCAGATAAGCAGATGTTTGGTAGGAACATACAGAGCCTTTCAGCAGTTTTCACTTCTGCAACACTCCGACCATGTGCAGCGTTCAGCAAGTTGAGCAACACAGCAGCCAGTAAACCTGTGGTTCCAGATGCTTTGTGGGATTTCTTTTCCAGATTATGTTGAAATTTCTTCGAGTGGGCTCTGCTCTAACTGGCCTTTAGAAATGGTGTTGCCTCAAAAGGGGAACGCTCTTCGTGACATCGCAGATTGGAGACTATTTGTTGTGGGATCCGTTTAAATTCCTGTCATAGAAAGGACAAGCTCAACGTGTTTTTGTAGTCGGTGTATTTCACAGCAGGTCAAAAGTGAAACCGCCTTTCTGTCATCGCGATTTATCTCAACAAGCACAAACGTTCTGGAAAAAGAAAGCAGAAGTGCCTCTCTAACTCTCTGGTGCTCTCTCTCTCTCTCTCTCTGGTGCTTATGCTCTCTCGCTCTTTCAAAAGCCCTGGCAGCATGTCCTCTACTCTCATGTGCCGTATCTTCACATACAGTCCCGGTTTGGCCATTCAGCGCTCAAGGCCAGCGCTTGCTTTGCGAAAGCAGGGTTTTCGAGGCGAGAGATAAATAACTGGGAGGAGTGATGAATGATGCAGACGGGGGAAAATCGTCCTCCATTGTACGCAAGTCTGCACTGCTGACGCCCCTCCATCATGACCCTCAGGAGCCACCGCCGTTGCGGCATCAGTGCGCTCAGATGCGTGAACGCAGACGCAAAAATAGCCACAGATATAAGAATCCCAGCCATTTTTTTTTTTTACTTGCGGATAACAAAGGAGGATTTATACAGGCCATGGAAGGAACACAGAGGAGCTTTTGTGGCCTCTCTCCTCATCCATTCCCCATTTGCCATGCACCTCGTCAGTCCGGCTGCAGTGGCCAAAAACTCTGACGCTGTGGAGCAAGATTCCTTTAAGAGCATCATTGTTCCTCCTCCAGTTTAGGGGCTTTCTGGGCTGCTGCTGGCTGGTGTGGCGTGATTTTCTGTGGTAGTGGCGTGGAGTGGACTGCAGCCTTTAGCCTGATGGAGACTTCAGAAGAACGATAAAAGCGGTGATGACGACGAAAACGATGCTTTCCTGGAATTGACGCGCAGCCTGGCGCCTTTGCTTTTCAGCTGTTTTAAGCGAGGAAGTGGTACAGAAAGTGAATTTGGGTTTCCAACCTCAGCTTTCATGTTTTTAGATGCAAAGCAGCACCACATGAACCTTAGGGTGCTTTCACACCTACCTTGTTTGTCTTGGACCTTCTGACTTTTCAGTTTTGTCCGATCCAGCTGTTGTAAAAGGGCCGAGAAGAGTCAGTCTCGGTCCAGATCAAAATAAACCACGATTCGTTTGGTTCGTTTGCAGTGTGAATACGTTTTTTGGGGTCGTTTGGACCTTCAAGACCAGTTACAGGCTGTTATCACCCGTTAAACGATCGAGGAAGTAAAAACGAGTGAATTGGAGCTAGTCGTGAGAACTGAGCTTGAAGCTGGTGTAGTGGCTCCTCGTTTCTTTTTGTAGAGTTGGGGATCCTGCCCAAGGACTCTTATTGGTGTAGCATGGTCTGCTTTTCCAGGCAGGGGAATGGAACCCTAATCAGCCACAGGGGAGGCAGTGGTGTTACTAGAATTGCATTCTAGTAATTGTGTTCCATTGTTGGGTACACCATGGTAGGAAAATTGATAGCAGTCATACTGTTAGAGCTGGGCAAGATGGTAAAAATATTGTATCACGATATTTAAAGACATTTTCACAAAACACAAAATATTTATCACTATATCATGATCGCAGGCAAAATGCATCAGTAGCGCCAGATTCTTTAAGAACTACTGTTCAAGTACTGTCCCGTACTGAACAGTGATTTCTATTCAAAACGTGCCGCGCTTCATCCAGTTAAACCAGTATAATTAGTCTTTGTAATGAAATGTGCTCATGAAATCCTCGATATGCTTAAAAAAGCATAATGTGTATCACAATAACAACATTTATCACAATATGATAAAATATCGTCATCTTGCTCACCGCTGCGTATCGTGTATTGCTTTGTACTGGTATTGGAAATGCAACCCAACAGAGAATCCCAGCAATTTCTTACTATTTTCAGAGTTTAAAAAACTAAAAATTGATTAATGTAGAAAATAAATTGGCAGATTAGTTCATTAACAAGATCGTTGGCTGGAAGGAGCTCCACCTCAAATTCAGCTTTCTTATTAATTTACTTTATTTGTTTTGAAGAGAGTGACATTTGGCGAGTGAGTTCATTAAGTGTTGTTTTAAGTGTAGTAAAGCATTTGTTCAACCAAAAAATTCTTTAAAGGTCAATGAATAGTAGTAAAAAGACGAATACGAATAATGAGAGGAAGAGGACGAATAGGACAAACTGTTAAATATCTTATGCTGTGATACCATAAAACCATAGTATTGATAATGATTATGCTATTTCCCATTTCTCTGCTATTAACCCTTCATAGCCCATATTGACCCAGCTAAGACGGGTAGAGTCTTAAAAATGAAGGCGTCACAAAGGATTCTTCAAACTATGCCATAAAAAAAAAACACTCTTAGCTTCCTAACTATTCATGTTTGGAGACGCTGATGTAGAATTGTAAAGAAACCATCATGTAATGTAAAGCGTATCTATAAAGATTTATCAGTTGAAAGGTGTTTATTACAGAAAGCCGAAATAAAGTTATACAAATTCTAATAGTTTGGGAGTTTTTGGTTCTTTCTTTTCTGCTTTGTTTAATTTATAAGCGCTCCTGCACCTCTATGGTGTAAAACGTAGGTGCATGGTCACGTTACATTGCAATCGTCTGAGTGCTGTAATCTTAATGTAGAAAATCAGGAATGCTGCTCTGCAAGATTACCGGGATTGTGCAGCTTTAGGTGAAAAGCCTGTATTCTATTAAACGCTCTGTTGATCTGGCCGTCAGTGTTCTCTACGTGTTTACAGAAGGAAGCATTTGAGTGAGATTAAGGGGTTAATGACATTAACAAGTCCTATAGCTGAAGTGAACTCTCACCTGCAGCCTGGGAAACCACACTCAGCAGCACTTATAGGAAGAGAGCGAGCGAGAGAGAGCTGGTGACAAAGCAAACAAATCTTTTCCTGATTATCACTTAGCCCCAGTGTGCTCTTACGAGTTATTAAAAATCCATTTAGTGCGTAATGCCTCAGTCTCATGTGGTTAATTTAGTTGTTGGTGTGTTTTTTTTTTTTTTTTTTTTTTTGTTATTGTTGTTGAGCAGAACTCGAGAGAGAATGTTCAGGGGTTTCAGTTGTTCGTTCTTCTTTCTGCCCTCTCTGCTAGAGATAACACAGCACTGTTAAAATCAGCAATGCCGGCCGAGCAGGTGGATCAGTATCACCCACCTGAGTTTTAGTAGCAGTGAGGGATAATAAAAACTGCATTGCAGCCTGCTAAGTGCTTCACACAGTTGTGAAATAACTTGTGAAATGAATGTTACTACTGGAAATGATCCAATAACTACTGGAAACGAATTGACATTCAGTACGTCAGACATTCATTCATTCAGTAACTACTTTAAATTATTCGTTAACTACTAGAAATGACTGGAAGACTACTAGAAACTATCCAGTAACTACTAGAAATGATTGGAAAACTACTAGAAACTATCCAGTAACTACTAGAGCAGTGGTGGCTCAGCGGTTAGAGCTCCGGGCTGTCGATAACAGGGTTGTGGGTTCGATTCCCGGGCTCGGCAAGCTGCCACTGTTGGGCCCTTGAGCAAGGCCCTTTACCCTCTCTGCTCCCCGGGCGCTGGAGTTGGCTGCCCACCGCTCTGGGTGTGTGTCTGTACTCACTGCCCCTAACACATGTGTGTGAGTGTGTGTTCACTACCAGATGGGTTAAATGCGGAGGACACATTTCGCTGTACAGTCTACAGTGACAAATACATGCACCTTTACCTTTACCTTTACCTTTACTAGAAATGACTGGAAAACTACTAGAAATTATCCAGTAACTACTAGAAATGACTGGAAAACTACTAGAAATTATCCAGTAACTACTAGAAATGACTGGAAGACTACTAGAAATTATCCAGTAACTACTAGAAATGACTGGAAGACTACTAGAAATTATCCAGTAACTACTAGAAATGATTCTGTATCTGTATCTTGTGCAATAACTACTAAAAATGACCTGGTAACTGTTAGAAACAATCAAGTAACCACTAGAAATGATGTTAACTACTCAAAATTATTGAAAAACTACTAGAAATTATCCTAAAATTATCCTTAAATTACCACAGTGGTGTTCTAGCATTTAAGGGACAGCTGTTGTTGCTTTTGTTGTTGTTGGGTTTTTGTTTGTTTTTTGTCCCAAGATGATACAGAAAAGAACTCCTCATGCATTTCTAATCAGAAGGATTGATGTGTGTACTGGGTTTCTTAAGAACACTAAACACCAAATGCTAATTGTATGAAATGCAGCAGCTCAAATTCTCAGAAAGACAAGAACCAACTGTACAAATTTCCAGTATCTTTAGGATTGCTTTGTATGTCTTTTACTGGCGTCTAAATGGTTTAGTACTTTTGTACCATCTTCTTGAGAGTTTACTTGAGAGTAACTTGTGCTTTAGAATCCCCATATGTACGTTCTTAAAGTTTTAGTTATTATGCTGTACACATTTAAAAACATTTAAACTAGCTTTTAATTTGACATGCCTGTAATTAAAAAAAACAACAATAATTTTTTATTCATAATAATAATAATAATAACAACATTTTTTTTCATTCTGGCCATTCTTATTCTGTTTTAATGTATTTTACCAATTTTCTTTTTAAGTAAAACATTGCAGCTGGATTTCTGCTCTCTGTGAATAAATGCATGGCTTATTTCTGTCGGTTTACAGATTCATCAGAGTAACATTCTGCTTCTCCCTCTTTTAGAAGTTCAGCCTTGTTGTTTTGCCCCGCAGCGTTGAGTGGCGCTAAGTGGGCGCTCTAGGGTCGATATTCGCTTTACATTAGTGAAGCCATTACTGCAGAGGCCAATACTGGATGAACATACACTAACTCGCAGCTCCAGCAGCTTCTGAACAGGCGTCAGAGAAGTCGTGTTGGGATCCAGGCTGATTTTGTTTGGTGCCCTCCTGCCTGCTTGTACTGCTTATATGAAGGAGGCTCTCATTGAGCCGAGCAGTGTCCACTGTATTGCGTTGGGGATTGTCCTGTCCAGTATGATGTTGCTTAAGACCTTAATGGAGGCTTGCTGCAAGACAATTTTTAAGGTTTGGCTAATTTTAATGATATAAAACCGTGTATAAAATGAAGTAAAGTAGAATATGCGTTGCGTCTGCGCTGTCTAGGAAATAAGGACAGTTGTTGCCAGGCAGACTAGCAATCACTGCTGTCTCACAAGCTTTTCCACCCAGTCAGGAACTCAGGAGGAAGTCAGCCAATCACTGTGTGACTTAGAGCTTATGACCGTATGAGAGGGTATGACCCTGATATTTTCAGTGGTTTGCACATGCAAGGTATTTCTTTGAAGGAACCAGGTGAGAGAGGGAGAGAGCGCGAGAGAGACAGAGAATGAGGATGAACGGGTAGCAGGTGTGGCCCAGCCCAGGACTTTGCCCCAACATGTCGCACACCGCGCACACTCTGCTCACACGCCCTGTGTTTGTGTGAGTGAACGAGAAAGGTGATGACTATCCATCATCCCAGATTTCATTTTCATTTCATTTCTGAGTCTGATCTTGTTTACAGCTATTGCGTAACCCACACGCTTTTAAAGCACAGCATTAGAACCACCTGCCTAATATTGTGTAACCCCCTTCGTCCCTCCAAAACAGCTCTGAGCCGTCAAGGCATGGACTCCACAAGGTGTCCTCAGCTTTCTAAAGCCAATACGTTACCAGCAGATCCTTTACATTGCGAGGTGGGGTTCCAGTGAGCCTTGGGCACTAGAGACCGTGTTGCACTTGTTTGTCTTGATTTTGCAGGAAACAATGCATGAGCAAGTGTCCCAATACTTTTGTCCACATAGAAATTAGAGTGGTTTCCAGTGTTCTGTCCATAACTCGGCACTGTCATTATCTCATGTACTGCTGCCGCCATATGCAAAGTATTAATCTGTGCGTCTACGTTATTGAATCTCACAAGCGTCTTCCTAAGCGAACGTGCAGTGCATGTGCCTGAGCTAGCTGAGCTCTTGGCGTGTGCTGCCAGCTCTGCGAGAATTGCAGTCAACAGCAGAGCACAGAAGGCGTGGAGGACCGAGAGATGGAGATCGATGGAGATGAGATGGGATGATGTCATACAGGCTGAGGACAGAGTAGCAGGGGGAGGTGTGTTTGTGTATGTCTGTGTGTGTTTGTTCAGCTCCTGGTTGAGGAGCTGTTAGGGCCTCTATAGTGATTCCTTACCACAAAAATGACCTGACTCTGCTGGTTGGGGGAAAGCTGCTTGTTGTACAGTAACCCTTCCTCACCAAACCCAGCTCTTATTTCACATTCAGTCAACCTTTATTTAAACTCAGAATACGCTCCAGATGTCCTTCATCTTTATTGTAGCCAGTCAGTAAGTACAAAAAAAAAAGCAATGGGAAATATGGGAAACATTTCTAAGCTAGGCTGTAGTTGGACTGTAAAATAAACTAAATAAACAATATAGTCAGCGACAGTAGGCCTTTAAATAAAAAAAAATGTTAGGTGGTAAACTGTCTATACCAAATTATTAAAATAAATAGCAGGTAGGCCCGTCGTGAAATTTGTTTTACTTACTATTAGTATTTATTATACTATTTTTACACAAAATATTGTCCCAGAAACAATTGTGAAATATGTACTTTTGTCATTTTAAGACCGTCACTGATATATAATTATAATATAAATGTGTAATAAAGCAAGTAAAACTGTTTAAAGAGCAATACAGTTTTATTAATAATAGCTTGGGAAATGTGGGTTGTATTTATTTATTTATATTTATTATTATTATTATTTTTTTTTTATTATTTATTGGCAGTTTCAAAAACTATTTTTAAATGCTGTTTATTCGTTGTTTTTTTTCGTTTCTCCAACGAAAAGTACCGTTAGTCTTCACCTGTCCGCTGTGTGTGTGTGTGTGTGTGTGTGTGTGTGTGTGTGTGTGTGTGTGTGTATGAGGTGGTCATTGTTCATTGCGTGGCTGGCTAATATGTGTAATGATCATTCTCTTGTAAATAAACATGTAAGTAAACACTGTGGCCCATATCTGGTCTGCCAAAAAAATAATTGAGGTCACGTCCATATATTGTACGATAAGCCGATAGCCGTTATTGTGACGGGCCTAGTTGCAGGCTGTGCGGAGGTGGTTAGAGAGTATAGCGTGGACTGTAAATGCTGCAGTGCATCCTGTAGTAAATTCCAGCTCACTGGTGCACTGTGGCTAAAAGCAGATCGAGTACTGTTCAGTAGGTCTGTGCAATCTGAGAATGGAGACCAATCAATACTGCTGTGCCAGCTCTACTAGCCTCATCACAGTGCCCACAACCACTCAGCTTGATCATCTGAAGTTTTGTTCAGGATGTTAGAGGGTCAATTTGTGTATCTCCGCCTTCGTCGATATGTCAGCATCCCCGACGCCACGATTATAATACCAAACATGTAGACTGTGTGCCGCTAATGTGTGGTGGGCGTCTCCGTCAGCTCGGCCGAGTGTTTATAGGAGGGCTACTCACTGGGCATAGGGAGACACATGGGCATTTTAGCAGTTCCTCCATTTCTGACAGATCTGACACTTACAAATGATTCAGCTGTCAGTTTGCTTACATGTTCGCCAGCTCTGGTATCCTAGAGACCACAAATCTCAACCACGGGCCTCCTCAGTGTTCTGCCAAAGCTTCCAGTGCTAAGCCAATTGAGCTGTCATCTGTGCTATTGAAATACAGTTTAATATCCACCAATGTACAGGATTTATACTCTACAGATGGTTCAATTATTAACTAGGGAGAGGGGGGGGAAACACCAGCCAGTGGAAAATGGTGCTGTATGTAGTCTGGGTGTGGGGAAAGCAGGTGCATCTGTTTAACTACATACAGATGGTGCAGACTTCATTTTGCTGGACAGAGGAGAGCTAGACGCACACAGAATTATGAATAATTGCTCTGCATATGTCTGATAGCTGTTCAGTTTAACTAATTTCATGGAGAATTCTTTGAAATATTGATCGAATTGATTGATTGTTTTTGTTATTACTACATACTTTAGTTTTGTGTTCCTTTATCGTCTTGGCATCGTTCCAGGGTTATTTATTTGTATGTATCGTTGACTTAAGGCCATACACTGGCTAATTCTGCTGAAAGGTTGGTCAGTTCTGGCTTGCATTGGATCGGTCTGTCTTAAAGCACAGTAGATGAATCGTTTCTGCTAATCAGTGCATCAATACAGTAATCCATAGGCTAGTGAATTACTCAGTAATTGCATTGAGGAGCCTGTCCAGAAATTACTGTGCTTCTTAATATTGTCCTTTTTACATTTGTATATGTTGTGTGGTGTTGCTGTCATGCAAAAACCTTGCATCTTTTAATACCTGTATATTTTTATATCTTTAGATGGCCTTTGTCCATATTTCCTGATGAATGCTACAACATTACTTTATCTATTTTCATTAACTTGCATTAAAAATAAGATTACGTTTTTGAAGTCCTTTGAAGTTGCCGTTTTGTAGATACAAAGTTGACGAAGTTCTTGCGGGACAGTGAGGATATGAGGATATATGCATTCATGCATGTGTGTCTAAAAAAAAAATAGCCCTAAATAACTGGAGCTTGTTTTGTTTGGCTGTTGCTGTGTCGGGCAGCGTGGTTGTGTAATATTTAGGGCAGCGGTTAGAGAGGATGTGTGTGTGTGAGGACCCCATCTGCAAACCTCAGCCTTCAGCCAAAATCTTACAGGGCCTTTGCGTAATATCGCTATATGCTTTGCAGTACTGTAGCGATTTTAAAAAACACATTATTGATTCTTATTGGGTCGTTTACATGTACAGACCGGTGGCGGACAGTGGTTAATATCGTGTTATGTTTAAACCTCGACCTCTAGATAACAGTGCTGCACCGTTTTTAGCGCCCTCTGTTCTCGTGGCTCAGCGGTTAGAACTCCGGGCTGTTGGTGACAGGGTTGTGGGTTCGATACCCGGGCTCGGCAAGCTGCCACTGTTGGGCCCTTGAGGAAAGCCCTTCGCCCCTCTCTGCTCCCCGGGCGGGCCTTTTTTTTATTATTTTTTTAAAAAGGGATATATCGCTGTTTACTGTATCACAGTATATGGTGGTATGCTGAATCAGGACCCCTGTACGTATTGTATTGCCAGGTTCTTGCCAATCCACAACCCTGGTGTCGGAGCAGGATGCACAGAATGCTTAACACCCCCAAACATTTAATGAAGCTGCTCTGAAAAAAGAACCCCCCTCGTCCCTCACCCGTGGCCTCTCGCTGATTTTTCTCTCCCTTGCTAATTCCACCGCTCGGCTAAAGTGCCTGATGGCGGTGTGATTCAGTTCAGATGGCATTCCCCTTCAAGCCCAACCTCAATGGCATCTCTGTTCCGTCTGAGGCTGCGACACTGCTGTCCTCAGCTTCCGCTGAGTGGGTCACACACTACTCCTGTGTGTGTGTGTGTGTGTGTGTGTGTGTGTGTGTGTGTGGAGGGGAGACAGCTGTTGCTACGTTTGGGGAGGGCCTCTTCAACTCCGTCCCACCCCGTCCCCACTCCCACTTCATACTCGCACACATACATGCATACATGCAGGCAAGCACACACACACAGTGTGTCTTGACACTACCCTTAACTTGTTGATGTTTGAGGAGTGGATTGGAGTGGACCATCAGCCATCATGAACACGGGTTCAGCCTTCCCTCTCCTCGCCGTCCATGATCCTAAAAAGTCCTCAGAGAGATCAGTCCGCTTCTTTGGCTTTCTCGGGTGATCGGCCGGGATCGGCCCCATTGTTCTCCCGCAAACAGACCAGCTCTGTGTGCTGGGTTCTTCAGCTCAGCTCTCAGGTCAGCTCTCTCATTTCTCTGGAGAGGTCAGCCACTTTATGGACTGCTGCTGCTTCCACTGGGTCTGTATCAACCGAAGGAATGGACTAGTCATCGGTTTCAACAGGTGGCAACACACTGGCCTCTGTGCTGGTGCCTCTTTCAGGATCCAGAGCTCAAGGTAGGATTGCCAGCTGAAATAAGGCTGCCGAACTGGGGGTGTGATGTAATGATGGTAGTGATGATGATTATAAAAAATGTCCTGACCCTTCTCAGAATTGACTTTGCACTGATTTCATACTGTAGAAACAAAATGTTTACATGCTGAGGTTTTAGGCCCCTAAGCTTTGAAGAAAGTAGTGAGATCTTGTCGGTGAGCTAGTCTGAAGAACAGAGCTCGGTTCCTCCAGGTTTCTCCTGGACGCCCCCCAGTCCAGCCAGCACAGCGTGGAGGATGTGTTCAACTCCATCAGCAGCAGCAGCAGCAGCTCACCTGATTTACCATCATTAAGCCCTGATTTACCACCAAACCAGGTGTTGATCTGAGGAGAACTCTAAATAATACTAGACTCCATAAGAGAGGAGAACTTTGGAGATGTTCTAATGATGAACACAGTGGTGGAGAACCTCCACCACTTTCTGTAGGAGTGTTATTATTAGTGTTTATTCTAATATTAATATAATAAAATATTTGGACACCTGCTCATCCTGTTTCTTCTAAATTCAAGGGTGGTAGTTTATCCTGCTTCTGTTGGAGTAACTGTCTCTACTGCCCAGAGAGAAGAAGGCTTTCTACTAGATTTTGAAGGAACATTGCTGTGAACACTGGATTGCATTCAGCAACAAGAGCTTTAGTGAGGTCAGGATGTTGGGCGATCGCCACTCTACCCAAATCAAGTATGGGATGGAGCACCATCCATCATTCCGTAGAGAACACAGTTCCACTGCTCCACAGCTTTACATCCCTATATATAGCCCACACCAGGCGTTAGGCAGCATGGTGCCTGTAGGTGGATGTTTATCTGCTTCAGAGAGTCCTATTCTATTGGCAGTGGTTTTCTACAGGAACCAGACACGACATGTCTGTGCGTTTGCACATATGTGTCAGCAGTGGGTGCAACGTAAAGTAGCTGAATGCATTCGTTAGAAGGGGTGTCCACAAACATTTGGACATAGACTTTTTTTGTATATACTGTCCAGAGAGACCAGCAGTGGAGTGAACGTAAGCCCAGCACAAACAAAAGCAACAGGAGGAGACAGCAGCCATTGTGAGAGCCTGGCCTGAACTGCAGTGGACTGAAGGGCAGTTGCAGGGCAGAGGGGTTCAGTTTTCTTGCCGGAGCGGTTTCCCTGCAACCTGAGCAGTGATTATAAACGCTGAGTAAACTGAACTGAAGTAAACTCTGTGTTTGTGCGGCGCTCATGTTGCGCATGTGTGTGTGTATGTGTGTGTACGGAGGGAGACGGAGCGCCGGTATTAATTATGTAAAAGTGTGGCTGTGGGTTCTGATGTACAAGTAAGTGTGTGTGTGTGTGTGTGTGTGTGTGTGTGTGTGTGTGTGTGTGTGTGTGTGTGTGTGTGTGTGTATATGTATGCGCGCATGTGCACATGTTTGAGAGATTGCACAGATGGCAGAGAGCGGCTCGTGGCTCACTCCTCTTGTCATGCTTGGCCGTTCTCCTCCTCCGCACGAGCTCGCGCTTCTCTGGCACAGCTTAAAATGCTCAACACCTCTTTACACCCACGTGTACAACTCTTCTGGAGTACACTCAAGCCCATGATGGACTACGGTACCCATAATTCTTTAGGCCTGTCCTCTCTCAAAGTAACTCAGACTGGTATTAAACAGCATGTTTTTTTTGTTTGTTTTTTTTTCACCTAAATATTCTGCTGTTCCAGAATACAGAAACAGTTCAGGGACAAAAGTATTGGGACACCTGCTCATTCGTTGGTTCTACTGAAATCAAGGGTATTTAAAATGATCCTGCGTTTGTTGGAGTAACTTTCTCTACTGTTCAGAGAGGCTTTCTACTAGATTTTAGAGGAGAACTGCTGTGAGGGTTTGATTGCATTCAGCAACAAGAGCGTTAGTGAGGTCAGGATGTTTGCTTTATACCTCTCTAGCCCACAGCTGGCGTTAGGCAGCATGGTGCCAATAGGTTCCTGTTTACTGTCTGCTCCAGACAGTCCTATTCTATTGCCAGTACTTCTCTACAGGGACTAGACAAGCGGTCAGCGTCAGCCATGAGTGCAAGGCCCTGCCCACAGCAGGGACATGTGTAATAACCAATAAAATGGTTGTTATTTTGACTGGTTAGCTGTGTCTCCCTCACTCTCTCAACCCCCCTCCTCTCTCTCTCTCGCGCTCGCGCTCTCGCTCTCTCTCTCTCTCTCTCTCTCTCTCTCTCTCTCTCTCTCTCTCTCTCTCTCTCTCTCTCTCTCTCTCTGTAATTTGATCTCCCTCTGCCCTGCCGTTGAGTAGCAGGAGAGTCTGAGTGGTCTCTGTTTTGGTCAGACCACAACAGACCAACAAAAGCCGAGGTTTGTGAGACGCGTCCTGCTGCTGTCTTTGACTTTGGTCATGAATTTTAAGTCTTTTCCAGCTGTGATGGTTCTGAGGATGCATTTATGACTTAAGCTGCTCAAGTGGGTCCGGGAGGGACGTGATGGGCTCATGTTCACCCTTAAAATAAAGGTTCTTCAGGTGGATCTTTCAGAAATGCCATAGCAGAACCTCTTTTGGTTCCTTAAGAAGGCATGTTTTTAATAGAGATGTCAGCTTTACATCAAGTGAAGGTTCTTCAGGCTCTCAAAAGGTTCTTCTCCTTGGTAGAACCAAGAACCGTTTGTAGGACCTTTATTTTTTTAAGAGTGGGGATCTCCTGTTGAGGCCTGATGTTTTTGTATTGCTTACCATTTTTGTGTGTGAGAGTGTGTTTGTGTTGGCAGTGACTACTGTGGGACTGTAGTCGTGTGTGTATGTGTGTGTGTTGCAGTAGGGGTACCACTCAGAGAGCCAGAGATTAGCTCTGTAACAAAGAGAAGCCTGTGGATGGAAAAACAGCTGGGGGGGGCTACAGCATTGTTAATCTCTTTTGAAACCAGACGGCAGAAAAAATAAACAACAACAAAGTTTCGGCATTCCTCGCTATAGCGCAGGACTTTAATGTGAGCAGCTTGTCTGAAGCCGTTTTGCCGTTTTCCCTCAGCCGTGTTTCTCTATTGTATTCCACATCGTTACAAGGCCAGACGAGTAGCGGGCCTCTCTAGATGGCTCATGTTTAGGCCTGGCGTAATCTTCAGTACTATGTAGCAGAGCTTAATCCTCTACTCTTCTACACTGTTGAATATTGTGGTATTGGGAGGTAGGGAAGCTAATGCTAAAACACACACACACACACACACACACACACACACACACACACACACACGCACTGTATGGAAACCCAAATCACTCTCAGCACATTCATCCACTAAAAACCACTCATTACACACCAGTAGACCAACAACCACAGATACCAGTCCAGAGTGTGTACCACCACTACACACACACACACACACAGGAAGTGATTAGACTGCGGTGTCGTAAAGGAGCTGGAAGCTGATTGGTCAGGGAGGAGAGTCAGACTGGATTAGAAGATATTAAACACTGTGAAACATCATTTTAAGAAAAGTCTCGACTAAACTAAATCAGTCAGTCCAGAAAGTCTGATTATAGAAACTGATCCTGAAAATAAAGGGATTTTACTGACCCCAATAATCAGCAGCTCATCTGATCTGATCTAAACTGTGGGGCTGGATTATTAGATCAGATTGGGTCCTGATCAGCAGCAAGGGACTCTGATTGGATCGAGGGGCAAAATGACTTGATCAGGACATCCCTAAAAATACTACATCTACATGACCTGCCTTGCTTTTCTCCCCCCTGCTGCAGCAGTCAGGTTTTTATTCCTTACGAAGGTCATATGAGTGGTATTAGTAGAAGAATGAGACCACCACCACCTTCAACTTCTGCACAGAACCCATCAGCATAAGACTGAGAGAATGATAATGGCCTATTCCCAGTAAATCAAGTTCAGCCAGTTGCTAAATATAAGGGCTCACATACTTGAAATTGAACTGAATAGTAATGGATGTTTCTGAGCTTGATTACTGTATTATTATCACCTGAGTGACGAAGCCATTAGAGAGTATACAGTCAGCCTTCACCTGTGAACTTTCCTCCAGGAAAAAAACAAACAAGCGAAGGCAAGGTTGTCTCTGTGTCTCCGTTATGCTCCTGCCGGCCTTCGGCTTCATGCTGTACAGTGGAACAGGGCTGCCCTTTCCGACCGCCTTGACCTTTCCTCCTCTCTCCGCGTTGGCAGCGTGGTCCTTTGGCCTGTTGGGTTTTCTATATTCGTCTCCTCCTGTGTTCTTCTCCAGCAGGGTGGACATGGTTGTGTGTTGTGTGGATTAGGGAACGTCTGGGGAGTTCAGTGGTGCTCTCTGGACGCAGGACACAAGCTTCAAAAGGGCACAGAGAGAGCAGGAGCTTCTGTTGAGCCTGCGGTCAGTCTGGAGAAGGGCTGCATCAGAGCAACCACGCTGACCATTTCCTCTCCCCGTCTCTCTCGGTCTGCCTGCATGTCACGTTCACTCACCCTCTCGCTCGCTCTCTCACGGTCTGTCTCTTATCCTTCTCTCTGTCTGGCCGTGTTGATTTCTTATTGTCGGTCAGTGTTTCTCTCTCTCTCTCTCCCTCTCTCTCTCTCTCTCTCTCTCTCTCTCCTTGTTTCTTTCAGTCTGTCTTGTTTAGCTGTCTGTCTGTCCTATTTGGGTGGGGTTAGTTGGACATGGGGAGGTGGGGTAATGTAATTATTTCCAGAGTTTCTCAGTGATTTTAGTCCTGTGCGAATGCGCCGTTTCAGGCATTTTCACTAGGGATGCACCGATACCAGATATTCAAGTATCTACCGATACTGAGGACCGATACCAACTCTGACTTAAATACTCGATAGATTTACAGTGTTCCTCTTTTTTGTATATCTGATCCCAAATAAGATCTAATAAGCTTGAAGGAACAGTCTTTACTGGTCGAGAAACTGCACATTTTAAACTATCAGAGCTGTGAAAAATAAAAATTGCCACAATGCAGAAACGTAATCTTGCTAAGCTTCACCAAACAGCTTTAAAACTGCTGTTTAAATTCACATTTCAGAGCAGTGAAAAAATACTGCTTAAACCCAGCTTTCAGAACAAAAATAACACCACATGGAAACAGAGGGTGCTGTAAACGTCCCATTAACGTTCCATTAAACGTCTAAATAAAGGTAGTTAAATATTTGGGAATATATTTTATCATATCCTGTGGACTAACCTCACTGTTTTACTCTTCATTTACACACACAGCACTTTGCTGCCCTGCATATTTACTCCATTTTACTGGTCCTATAGTCTGGACCTTACTCACCCAGCCTTCTCTGCACCCTGTCCCGTGATTTGTCTATTGTCCTGGCACTATTGTATGTCCCATCTATTCTGCACCGGAGACTTGGTCTTACAGTGTTTGGTTGTACTGTACAACATGTATTAAATCATATAAGGACCGCGTTTAATTCAATTGAAAAAGGAAATTTCGCGGCTTAAGGAGGCATTTAGCTTCATCGTGCTTGGCACAGATACGGTCGTAGTAGTGCAAACCGCAGGTGTCGTACAGAGGGGCACGTTGTCCAAATCCAGTAGAAGAGCCAAAGGACTTCTCAGGGGTGTGGTGCTGCATGTAATGAACATGTATCTGCTAAGTTTCACTAAAACAAAATTTCTCAGATTATAAGTAGATTTTATTTGGACGTGATGGTAGCACGTAAATCGAGATGTCCTGAGCTCATAGATTTTACAGACATCCTGTAGTATTAATTAACAACTGCCTCCCCGTGTAAAACTAATCCCATCCAAAAAAAAAAGGCCTTTTGTCTGTCTCTTTCTTATGGTCTCTTTCTGTCCTCTTCTCTCTCTCCTCCTCAACTCTTCTGGACTCTGAGGCCAGACTGCAGTGAATTGCTTCTTTCTCTCAGCACTGGGTTGACCTGTACTAATGACCTGTCTGGAGCTGAAGCGTTTCACAATGCCCTTCCTATAGTTTTAACACTGGTGCTACACGGGCAGAATCTCACAGCTCCCAGTTACATAACAGCTGGTTGTTTTGCGTCTGGTTCATGACCTTCTTGACTGTAGAGCCTGTCTAGGCTTCTGTCATAGCATGCATGCCTAGATTATGAGCCACCGAGCAGCACATGTGATGGTGTTGTTGTTTTATTGTATATAATTTTAATATTGATTTAATTTAAAGAGAATTTTTTTTATTCTTTTGTTGCTTATTCATCAAACTCATAAAGTTATGTATTGTTTTCTCTGTGTGTGTGTGTGTGTGTGTGTGTGTGTGTGTGTTTCAATGGAAAAAGTAATGAAGGAAGGTAATGGTAAAAATGAAACCAGAACTCCCAACAACTTCTAATAAAACTGTGTTCTCTTTCATTGCAGGCATGGAAGAAGCGGTGGTTCGTTCTGCGCAGCGGACGGCTGACCGGAGACCCAGACGTGCTGGAGTACTACAAGAATGACCACGTGAAGAAGCCCATCCGAGTCATTGACCTGAACCTGTGCGAGCAGGTGGACGCCGGGCTCACCTTCAACAAGAAGGAGTTGGAGCACAGCTTCATCTTCGACATCAAGACCATCGACAGAGTCTTCTACCTGGTGGCTGACACCGAGGAGGAGATGAACAAGTGGGTTCGCTGCATCTGCGATATCTGTGGCTTTAACCCCACCGACTCGGACGGTATGTGCAGTTCTCCCACACAATACATCAAACTGCCATCAACATTTCACTGACCGTCATCGGGCAGAAAGCACTGCTATTTAAATGTGAAGAAAAGTTTCTTAACAGAAACATGGTGGTCTAGTATGTTTAATAAGAGTAATGTATGCTATAGCTGTTGGATTATTGGTCCACCAAGCACTTTGTTAGCATCTATGTGCTGATACTGGGTAGGCCCTTACTTTGCTCTCAAAACAGCTTCAGTTCTTTGTGGCGTGAATTTCACAAGAAAGAAGGAGGCATTCCTTGGAGATACTGATCCACGTTGATCATGATGGTATTTCAGGAGTGCTTTCATGCAAATTTCCCAATCTCCCACATCCCAAAGATGAGTAAACTGTGGTGAACTGTGGTCATGAAGGGATGAACATGGTCCGCAACGGTACTCAAATAGGCCGCGGCTTTCAAGCAACGATCGATTGGTATTAAAGCCCCAAATTGTACCAAGAAAACGTTCCTCACACCGTTACACCACCAGCCTGGACTGTTGACACCAGTTAGGTTGGGTTAATGGATACAAGGCGTTGGTGACACTCCAGCTTTGGTGTACCTGTGCCCATTGCAGTCTCAGCTTTCTGTTCTTGGCTTACAGAAGTGGAACGCAGCTTTGCTGTCTGCGGTTGTAGCCCATCCTCCTCAATATTACTTGGGATGCTTTTCTGAGCTACTGTAGCGTTTCTGTCAGCTCAAACCAGTCTGACCGTTGTTTGGTGACCTCTCATTAATAAGCTGCTTTCTGCAGCTTCTTCACTTCCACTTACTGAAGTGTTTTCTTTATTAATCTCTAGATTGAGATGAACATTTTTAGAAATGCTCAACCCTCTATTGGCACCAACAATCATACAAGGCCCAAAATCACGGAGATCACCCCTATTTTCCCAGTTTTAATGGTCGATGTGAACATTACCTGAAGCTGCTGGCGGGAATCTGCATGCTTTTCTGTGTTACGCTGCTGCTGTACGATTGGCTGATTGAGTAATTGCATGAATAGTAAGAGTACATGAATTTTTTTACTGAGTGTATAATACTGTTTGGGCTGGTGCTACTGGTTATCAGAATCCTTAGATCCTTATAATTGGTCTGTAGCTTTAAGAGAGAGTTTGGTGAGGCATAGTGACTCATTGTATTATGATCCTACATACTTACATTTGCAATGTGCATGCATATACATACAAATAAGCAATATTTGAGGCCTAATCAGCAGCTGCATGTTTTGCGCTAATACGTCAAATATCTCCCTTCATATACAGTATGTAGTAAAGCACTATCTGGACTGGTTACAAGCTGCCCGAAATGCTCAGCGGAACAGATTTGTTGTCAGAAATTGTCAAAAGAACAATCGGCGCTTCTGTTTCCATTGCCTGGACCAAATTGAGCCAAACCACATCAGCTGTACTCCAAAATGAATACGAACGTGTTTCATTTCTCTCCTTCACTGAGGCTGCTTCCTTCTTCCTCCCCAGGCCCAGCAGCTCTAATGAGCCGCTGATGATATTACTGACAGCTCAGGTTACCCCTGATCACTTTAATTGAAACATTGTGCGCAGCTAAGCGTGTTTAATAAGGTTTCTAGAGCGTAATGAGGTGTACGGTACTGTGTGTGCTCTGTTTTGGAGCCCTGTACGAGTGACACAGTAATGTGTGCTGATTGACGCGTGATTTAAAGTGAATGCAGAGGCGACTCTTGTTTATTTTAGACAATGCTAGGTCATTGCTCATCAAGAAAAATGCAGAATTGCTGACTTGTTGCCGTATGTTAAGTTAAAATGTGGTTAAAATGCTTGTTGCCGTTACGCAGAACGCCGACATGCTTTAGGGCTGTTTTATTGAACTTTATTGTAATTAAAAACCTGCCAGATGAAGTGCTGCAGATTGCAGGCCAACTGTAAATACCTTTTTTCTTTTTTGACCACCCACACAGATGATTATTTTCGGTAATTACAGTTCAGCCATAGACAGAACTGTTAATGAATAAAGGGGTTTGAATAAAAGACTGAAGACTCACGCAGATGAAGATTCAGATCAGTTCCCTTTGTTTTCTCCTTGACTGCTTGATTTGTTTATTTATTGGTGTTAACAAATCGAGGGAGGTGTAATATGATCTTAATTGGCCGTGTTGGACGTTCTGCTGAACTTCATAATTAGCTGTTGTCAGGTGTGCAACTAAAACAGCCATAACCTTTAAGGGCTAAAATCCAATGTGTGGCTTCTCCAGCATTTTGGAGAATTAACATTAGTCGCCTTCTTCAGTTTTCCACCAATCTGAAATTGTGAAAACTAAAGGTAATTGGTGCTTTAAGATGACAGTAATGAGTTTATAGCTAATCAATAAATGCATTACCATAAACGACAGTTTTTACGCCTGGTTAAATCGGACTGTGGTTAGATTTGTGGTTAGAGGTGTGAATACACTAATCGGCCTTGGATATGGATCGCCCTTGAGAAGAGGTGGTCTTGGTCTGGTACCAAACAAGCTCTGTAGCCGTTTGTTTGTGGTGAGAACGTGATCCGACCACGATCCGACCCAACGATCAGTTGCACTCCGCAAGACTGAGCTAAACGACTCCTGTTGGCTGCTATAACTATAACTATAGGTTTAAAAAAAACTAAGAAAAATCTGGTTTCTGTGGAGTCAAACTGTTGCTTCTTACCCCTATTCATACCAGCAACTAGGTTTATTATAATAATACAGAAACACTGTAGAACTTAAAGAGCTTAGTTTTTAAAGATTGTCAAACTGTGACAGAATTATTTGCATGTAATCTTCATGATTTTTTTGGTACAATAAAATACGGATTTCTAAATTAAAAAAAAAGATAATTTACTTACTTAACTTTATATTTTTTTTATTTTTTTTTGGCAAAGCTCAGAGCCTGCAAACACCAGTGGGTTAGAGATGTATAGAGGTTTGGGAGAAATACTGTGTTTTGCAGGCAGTGACATGCTGGTTTAGGTAAGGCCAGTCTGGGACCTCCTACCTGGCCCCTCACACACTAAGTTTTTGTCACAGAAGTCATAGAAGAACCATTTTTGGACCTTGTTTAGAGAAAAAAAAGTTCACACACTCACACACACACTCACACACACACTCACTCACACACTCACTCACACACTCACTCACACACTCACTCACTCACACACTCACTCACTCACTCACTCACTCACTCACACACACACACACACACACACACACACACACACATCACTACCACACATTATAGAACCTGAAGTGGTTCTTCTATGGTAAAGAACCATTTGCAGCACCTTTATTTGTAAGCGTGCAACCCCAACCCCAACCCCGGTATCAGGGCCTCAGCTGGGTCGGACTCAACTAGGCTGGTCACCGGCCTGGGGCTTGTAGCGTGGTGCCGTTAACTCTGTGGAGTGGGCGGTGGGAAGACAAACACGAAGGGGGATTTTCCCAGTGCCGAGATGAATCAGCAGCACTGCCTGACAAACAAGAGGGAGGAGGGGGAGAGGGAACGAGTGAGGGAGGGAAGTGGAGAGAGCGGGAGAGATCCTCCTGACTCAGTCAGCCTTGAGCCGCCTGCACTTAGAGAGCGAAGTCAAAGACTTTGAGTGAGTGAGTGGGTGCTCAGGAGAGTGTGTGCGCACGCGTTTGTGAATAGCTGTAAAAGCATGCGAGTGTTGAATAGCAAGCCTAATATAAAACGCATGCCCTCAGAGAGGGAGAGAGAGAGAGAAGAACACAGACCTTGAGGAGAAGCTCTTGTGAGCGCTGTGGAAATCAAATTTCATATAAATGGTCATAGATCAGCAGAAGCTGGTTTATGAGCTAGAAATTCAAAAGCAACGATGGTAACTGTGCTGCCCAAAGACTCTGCCGACCGGTGCGTCCACACATGATCTTAATGCATGTAGTGTCACCTAAAACCCTGCAGCCAGCTCGTCTCTGCTGAATACCTGTCTAACAGTGTTCAACAGCATTGCTCTGGGTTCATTCAGTAATTTCATTTAGAGTTAGGTTAGGTTAGGTTGTCCTCTGTTTGTGGAGGTCTACACACCCGCATCGTCCTTCAGAAGCATGACCCCACTGCAGGTCTTACTTTTACACTGTCTCTGATTGATACAGTCAACTATCAGCGTTGGTTTAGGACAGATGTGTATTTACAAATTCTGTCCAGTGCATCCATTAATTGTTCTGTATTTAATTGCTAAAATGAATATTTGGAAAATAATGCTAATGTAGTCTGGACTTTACATTACATTTAAGGCATTTAGCAGACGCTCTTCTCCAGAGCGACTTACAAAAGTGCTTTACTATTTACCCAAGAAAAACCTCAGCTAGTTAGAATAGACTAATACTTCAAAGATCCTCTAAGCTTTAGACTCTACTAAACACAAGTCAATAAGGAGACCACTCTGCTATTCGCCCAAGTGCTCTCAGAAGAGGAGGGTCTTCAGTCTGGGTTTGAGGACAGCGAGCGTTGGACTCTGCTGTTCGGACACCCAGGGGAAGCTCGTTCCACCACTTCAGTGCAAGACAGAAAAAAGTCTGGACGCTCGTCTTCTGTGGATTTTGAGGGATGGTGGGTCGAGCCGAGCCGTGCTTGAAGCTGGAAGGGCTCTTGGTGCAGATCGGCTTTTGACCATTGCCATCAAGTACAGAGGGGCTGGTCCAGTCTGGGCTTTGTAGACCAGAGTCAGGGTTCTGAATCTGATGACCTGGGCAGCAGCTACAGGAAGCCAGTGAAGAGAGAACGCAGCAGTGGAGAGACATGGCTGAATTTAGGAACATTGAAGACGACCCGTGCCGCTGCATTCTGGATGAGTTGCAGGGGTCTGATGGTGCGCAGAGGGAGACCAGCCAGAAGAGAGCTGCAGTAGTCAAGTCTTGAAGTGAGGAGAGACTGAACGAGCACCTGGGCGACTCTCTAGAGAGGAAGGGTCGAATTCTCTGGATGTTGTACAGGAGAAATCTGCAGAACTGAGTTACGTTTACAACATGACCTGAGAACAATAACTGATCATCCATGACTACACCAAGGCTTCCAGCTTCTGTAGATGGAGTGGTCGCATGTTTCTTCTTCAACCCTCTGGAGTCTACGAACACACCGGCACATCAAATGTGATGATTCATGTCTCTGTTAATATCTTTGTGACAATCCTGACTCTGTAGATCCCGCCCCGTCCGTCCCATTGCATTGCCAGATGGCACACGACTCACATCCGGAGTTACGAGTCTGTGAAGATGGGTCAAGATGCTTATCTCTGCCTCTCGCCAGATTTCATTGGTAGATTTGTGTGTCCGCTATATTTTATGTAAAACCGACCAGTGGACTTTCAGTCATTCGTCTCCTTCGCTCTCGCCATTCATATTCCATTTTATTCAAACATTCTTTGAATGATATTCTTTAGACTCTGGTAAGCCCGTTTTAGGCATGAATCTTAGGTTTAGGGTCAGAGTGTCTTCTTACGCAGTGTAACAGGTCACATGGGGTTTCTTTATAGAGAGAGCTGAGATTGTTCTGAACTTATATCTTATATCCAAGAGCCTCTAAAGGTGAATTTAAGACGATATGCAAAGAAGGGGTTCATGTATATATTGGGGCTCAACCAGTGGTGAGAGCTGAGATTTTAGAGGGCTTAATTCAATTATTTGGATTACTCGATGATCAGCTGCAGTTCAGATTCAGCCTGAATTGCTATGTTCAGTTGAACAGGAGGAGCCTCATATGGGCTTCCAGCAGATGTATAGCTGGGTTCTGGTGTTGCCTATTAATATTTACAAATGAGCTACAGTAGACATTCTTATTTTTGTAAATGTTTTTGTATGCGAGTAATTTCTGGTAATAATAAGAGTACTGTCTCAAAGTGTACTGTCTAATCCACAGTCGGGCGACAGGCGGGTGGTGTAATACGCAAGCTTGTCCCCAAGACGAGCACAAGCCCAATTGCCTCAAAGTTGAAAAAGTTAGTTAGTCCCACGTGAGGAGCCAAGTAACACCATTAATAATAGTTGTCCCCGAACAAGACCTCTAACTCTACTAACTCTAACTCTACATTCTCCTAAATTAATTCAGATGCAAGTTGCCTTGAATAAGAGTGTCAGCCGAATGTGAACGCAAGTGATCTTCTGTCTGCTCCGTAAAATGTGGGGCAGTGTGGTCAGTTTGTCATTTTCAATGTCAAATACCCTGTATTGTGCTGGATATTAGAATCTTAAATCAACATGATGAGCACTTGTGTCTTAAAATAGCAACTGTAATTGGGAGAATGGCATCTCTGT
>NC_132881.1:43784270-43786770 GCF_030463535.1 Salminus brasiliensis
ATCGGAAAATTAGCCTTGTTTTCATCCACACACACAGTCATGCGTGCCAGTACATGTCAAATCTTCTAGCTCTTTCAGCTGTCAGTGTTAGTCTTTGATGAAGCACATGCTGAACTTTCTCTGTGCCAAACCTCAGGCTTTAAGCCCCCTTGTAACATGTGGTCCTAAACCAGCTAAACAGGGCAGGATCTAAGCACCAAGGTATGTTTTCAACCACAAGCACTGGATGTGTTCATCTTGTTTGTCACAGCTTGGCTAAGAAAGTGCTGCCGTGTCATGCAAAAACCTTGTATCTCCAAAATAGGAACTTTTTGAAGAATTTCTTTTGGGCCATCCGTCATGTAATGTGGACACACTATAAAGAACAGCTGGAGGATTGACATAGGGTAGATCATACAAGCCATATTTTGCGATTTGCTGCTGCTCTGCACAAGGAAGGCCCATCGGTCACAGGACTCTCCAGTTCCTCATTTAAACGCTAGATGACCATACAGACCTCGCTTACAGCTGCAGAACCCCATTGAAACCAGTATTTAAATCTACTCCATTTTTTTAAACTGGATCTCACTCACATATTTGGAGACTGTCAAAAACTAACATGTCTAATGTGGGAAGCAGAGCAAGGTCTTTTTAACACCACCAACTTGATACCCCTCTCGAGAGTACATTGCTCAGCCCAGTACAGTGAGTATCAGCAAAGCTTGCAAACACTGCTAGCCACACTCGGAGCTAAACAGTGCAGTTCTGCACAGGAATTCGGGGACTAGTCAAGTCAAGTTCATTTTGAGAGACGTGCACAAAGCAATTGTAGCATCCAGCCCCACTTTTGATTGGTATCTGTGATAGGCCAGTCGAGCTGAAAGCCATAAATACACTAATCGAACCAGTCTTTAGTAATTTAGTTTAGTAAAACAGTTTTACACTCTGTTCCTGTTATTTATTTATTTATTTTTTTTTATTTATTTTGTTTTGCAGATTATGGATCCTCTCAAGACTGCTATGATATACCCAGATCTTTCCCATCGGACAGAAACTGCACCTTTGAGTTTAACGAAAACTTCAACAACTATTTTGTGAGTACTAGAACACAAACTTTTCGAGTAATTCAGTTCTACGTTTTATCATTGAATATTATTCATATTAATAATCAAGATCATGTCAAGGTCACTATTAATTGAAAAACTAAGGTGAGGAAAATGCTCAATGCGTTTCTTCTCTCCAATAGAAAAATAAAGGTATGATGCCTGTGGGGAGCGCGTCGACAGAGGAGATGGATGAGAACTACGTGCCCATGAGTGCCAATTCCCCATCACACCAGCGCTCAGGCAGCCTGTCTGAGCCAATCCAGGAGCCCAACTACGTGCCCATGACTCCAGGCACAGTGGAGTTCCCCTCCCTGGGGAAGCAGGTGCCCCCTCCTGCCCATATGGGCTTCCGCTCCAGCCCCAAAACACCTCCACGCAGACCCATGCTCATCACTGACTGCCAACCGCCCCCAGTCGACCGCAACCTCAAACCTGACCGCAAAGGTGAGCTCTGAAGGTGTGTACGTACGTGTGTCTGAGTCTGAGGGTGTCTTCGAGTGAGCGTGTGAGTGTGTGTTTGTATGAGGGACCTCGTTTTTGGTGTGTATGGCCGTGCAAGGTTATTGACTGGCTTGTGGGAAAGCTGTGAAATGCATATTTGGATATGTCTGTGTTGATTTATTTAACTGCATCCGTGCATTATGCAGCAATGCTGCGGTAATCAAGTGGCTTGGTATAGAAATGGTCTCAACATGCTTGCTGCAATGTCTTTTCACTTGCAATAACTAACACCAAGGAATCATATTTTAATAACCTGTGCTGGCCCATGTTTATAAACATATTTTATTATATGAGTTAGAATAATTGAGCCGTCTGTAGTCTGGCCACAAATGTGTTCTTTTCCTAGCAGCCATCGGACAAAGTGGTCCTCTAATAGTGATGTGTGGCATGCATTTTGTAAACATGGCTAAATCTGATGTGTTAATAATTCTAAATGGTTAACTATATGGACAAAAGTATTGGGACACCTGCCCATTCATTGTTTCCTCCAAAATCAAGAGTATTAAAAACAAATTGATATTGCTTTTGTTGGAGTATCTGTGTCTACTGTCCAGGGAAGACTTTCTACTAGGTTTTGGAGCATTAGTGAGATCAAGATGTTGAATGATGACCACCTCACCTCATCGCCACCTCTTTAACTCATCCCAAAAGTATTGAATGGAGCACCATTATTCCAGAGAACACAGTTCTTCCACTGCTCCACAACTTTATACCCCTCTAGCCCACGCCTGGCATTAGACGTGGTACCTGTAGGTTCATGTTTATCCTCAGAGCATCCTATTCTATTGGCAGTGCTTCTCATGGCAGTGCTACATGGGCTAGACAAGCTGTGTGCCAACTGAATGCATTCATTAGAAGGGGTGTACACAAACATTGTCAACGTTTTTAAATTGGATGCCAAAAAACTTTCTAAG